>NW_006256612.1:1547950-1716709 GCF_000478725.1 Eutrema salsugineum
AGTAATTTTGTAAATAGGATTTATGGAGTATGAATTTATTATTAAAAAGAGAATAGTTGTAATGTTGTATTGATATGTTGATTATATCTGTAAAGGACCTATTATCCGGCCGGGCGAGGGGGGGGTTTTGGTCGAAAGGGGGGGGGGGTTTAAGATTTTGAAACTAGAGAGGGAAAATGAAATTAGCATCTATACTACTAGTAGTACATTGCGGAGGAAATTACAATCGGGTTGACCCGTAATTTGGACGTTAAAAGCCCAATTAAAAACTCTACGAAGGCCCATTATAACTTATTTGACCCGTTTACCCGGACCCGATTCTCGTTCCGCGGTGGAGGAACTCTTACATTAACAAGAGAGGACCGATTGAGTTCTTCAGGTTTCAGTGAACAGAAGAAAATTCCAAGAAATGGCGATTTCAAAAGTTAGATTGAAAGCTTGGTTCAGTAAGAAAATCAGCGAACCACTAGTCCAGATCTTGCGCAGGTTCTCTTCTGTGACTCTCTCTCTTCATATTTTAGTTTTCATTCCAAGTGAAACTCTTCTTTCTTGTTTTGATCAATCCTTCTCTACGTATCCTAGAGTTGATTACTTGTTCATCGATGTAGTTTGATCCATTTCCTATTTCTCGTTACTTGTTGTGGAATTGAATCAAATAGATAACTTGTGCTACTTCTCGACCGTTTTGGATTTCTTATCTGCAACACTAGAAGACCTAAAGGCTCGATTTTTTCGACATATGTTGTGTTTTTGAAACTCCTGGTGAATGTAAGAAATTTAACCAAGGTTTGATTTGTTTCCCTTTTTTATCGATTTTATTATAGAGGTGCTGAGCCAAAGCAGCTGGCTTTCTCTGCGGCAATAGGCATTACCATGGGAGTTTTTCCAATCTGTGGTGCGTATCAAAGCTTTTCCTTTTGTTCGAAGAGTTGCTCATTGAACATTGTAGTGTTTGTGATCGCAAAATTTTTCACTTAGAATGATCTTTGTGTTTTCGATAGGTGTTACAGTGTTGCTATGTGGAGTGGCTATTGCGTCGCTTGGATCTCTTTGTCACGCTCCAACTGTGATGTTGTTTAACTTCATTGCTACTCCAATAGAGCTAAGGTAACCAATTTTAGTTTCCATTTCAAGTTTCCTTTTAAACTCATCGCTTTAATCATTATAAAAGGGACAAGACAAAACAGTGTTCTAAAAAAAAATTAAGTATCAAATTGAGTCCTTATGTGTATTTTTGGTTTTCATATTGAAGTCTTGTGGTGCCCTTCTTACGGCTTGGAGAAAAACTAACCGGTGGAGCTCATTTTCCTTTAACATCTGATGCCCTGAAGAAGGTTTTTACAGGCCAAGCTTCCCGTGAAGTTTTTTTTAGCATTGGTAATGCGGTAAGGTTTCTTCTGTTTTATAGCTAAGTGGTGCAGATTTTGGATTATACCAATTCTACGCAAAGCTGCTCACAGCATTTCTGTTCGGATTGTCATATAACTTGCTTAAACATGAACCTATTCTTGCAGCTACTAGGGTGGCTCATAGCAACTCCATTTGTGGTCGTTGGACTGTACATTCTGTTTCTACCATGTTTCACTATCCTTGTCCGTAAATTCGGCTCTGCTTCTCCGACCGCAAAGACACATACCAGTCAGCACTCTGAACTCAAGACAAAGGAAAGGGTCGCTTAAATCATCAACAAGAGCAAGAAACTCACATCTACTTCACCACTCTAGATCAGACTTTGACGCAAGGTGAAACACCAGGATTTCTTGGTTTCTAAAGAAGAGCGTTGGAGATCTGCGATGTTGATGTGAAGTTGGTGTTTGTGTGTTTCTGCAGTAATAGGCCTGTCTATAGAAATCAGTGTTAAGGCCAATAACGCATCGAGTTGTGTATCAGTGTGTGTATGATGATAATATATAGGTAAAGCTTATAATACTCTTTTATAAATCAAACCAAGTCTTAACTAGTTTGATGACTTGATCTAATGGTCCTGTGAAAATTGATTAAAAAGCAAAACATAAAACAATCTGGTATGTGTCTCTATTTGGTTGCAACTTGCAAAGGACCTGAGGTTGACAACTTGATTGATGACTTAGGCTCGACGCCAAAAAGCAAAAATGAAGAATTTGTGGACTATGATCGGTGTGTTAACGTTTTCCTCTACTTTGGTTTTCTTGTTAACTTGGCTCACTTGTATAAGTCTCATTGTTTTTCGGCCAAAATCAAAAGGGAAAATTAACTAACCATTCTTAATCAAATCATTAATGCGCCTAAACTCTATATCTAATTTCTGACAAAATAAATAAGTGAAGATGGAAACAGACAGTTGCCATCTACTGAAAGCTAAATGCTTCACCTGAAACTCTGCCACATCGCTCTCTCTCTCACACACAAACACATTATTAGTTTATTACCCATCTCCGATCTCGAATCGATCTCACTTGTTGCAATTAAAGGAGGCTGCTTTATTTGTGGGTTTTGGACATTGAGTTGTTGTCTTTGTGTTGTGTGATGTCTTACAGCAATTCAAACCCAGAAAATTACGGCTCATCCACCGCCACGAACTCGCCGGAGCTTAAACTATACCAAGCTTTCATCTTCTCTGTACCAATCTGCTTCACATTCATCATCCTCTTCATGTTCTACCTCATCTACCTCCGTCGCGGCAGCGCCGATTTGTCTTCCCTCGGAATGCGAACTACTTTCCTCGCTGGAAACTCTCTCTCCACGGTAACTCTATTTCCTCTGCTTCTTCTCTGACAATTTTCTAGCTTTTTCTTCCTTTGATGGGTTTCAATTCTTTGAAGATGTGTTTTTTTTTTGTTCTCTTGAATCGTTTCTATTTCGTTGATGGGTTTAGTTCTGTAATGGTGGTTGGTGGGTTTAAACATGAACAGGCTGAATTAGGGTTGAGCAAAGAGCTGAGAGAGATGCTTCCCATCGTCGTCTTTAGAGAAAGCTTCTCTGTAATGGATTCACAGTGAGTTACAAGATTCTTTTCTCTTAGTAATCTATTCCTTCTTTTCACGACCATGAGTGAGATTTTACATGAAAGGGGTAGTGATTAGAAAGTTAAAACAGTTATGTTACATGATTTAGAACTAAGTTTTACATTGGGGAAGAAAATAAAGATGAGAGATTAATTTCTGATCAAATTGAGGTCATATTGTTTAATTGAAATGGCACAACAGTTGCTTCCATGATCAGATAATTGTAGGAGGTTATGGTCGCTATTATATATGGACAATGTGTATTACTATTATGTAATCTGGAAGAGAGGGACTGAGAGAGATAGAGAGATCTCAAGATTTCATATTCGCTGATAGTTTGAAAGGATTTGTTATCCCAATTCACATAGGTTGTAAGTGTAAAATCATTGGACTTGATCCTTGTTCACTGAGAGCCAAACTGTATAACTAGAATGAAGAATAAACTGCTTTGGAATTTTTTTTATTTGCAGATGTTCAGTGTGCCTTGGGGACTATCAAGCAGATGACAAGCTTCAACAGATCCCAGCATGTGGACACACTTTTCACATGGACTGTATTGATCTTTGGCTGACATCACATACCACTTGCCCTCTTTGCCGTCTCACTCTTCTCCCGAGCCAATCCCATCAAAGCCAAGAAGAAGAAGATCCTGTTCCGAGTCTCTCAAGCACTGATGGAGGAGTGTCGAGTCAACCGGAATCTCAGCCAGAAAACCACGAAAATGATGGCCAAGAGCAACAATGTGATCCGAACGTATGTGATCGAGATGCAGAGAGGTTTAAAGAAACGCAAGAGGATGAAAGAAACAGCATAGAGACATCTAATGGTTGTTGTAATTGTAGACCTGCTTAAAAATTACAGCTTTTTGTTCTGTTCTTCATGTAACTGTAAAAGTTTGCCGCTTTTCTTGCGTTTGTGTAACTTGTAAGCTGTTATATTAGAGTATTTTCTAGGAATGAAAATGAGAGCTTGATCAATAGAAGAAGAAACAAAAGCTTAGGAAGAAGGCAAATGTCTCTATGTTTGGGATGAAACAAAAAAAACTTTTGGAAACTTACCAAATTTCTCTTCTCGGATAAACTTGTTCCATTATCTTTTGTGTTTCCTTGCGCGCAAAAACAAAGAGTATGGTTTGCTACAAAACAGCAAATAATTGAATATTCAAAAGGGTTTGTGCTTATTACATAAGTGAAACAAACAAAAACAAAAGATAAAGGAAATAAGCGAAAGAGAAAGAAAAAAGCAAGAGTCAATGGTGGGTGAGAGAGTAAATCAATCATGAATTTAGGAGAAGGGGATGTGTAATCAGATGAGCAATCACAGATTACTTTCCCGTGTTTCTGCTTCATCTTTGGGGGAAAAAAACAAAGCTTCTAATTGTGTTGTCCTCTCTCTGCTTTAATGCTTTCTCTTTCTCTCACTTTCAATCTCCTGTTTGGTCCTATCAAGATTCCATTCGTTGTTTCTTGGCAAAGATAAGGATCTTAAACTCTGTAATTTTCCAATCTTGTTGATCCTTATCTGGAGGGTTTCCTTTTGCACATTCCCAAAACCCTAGAGCAGAACCAGAGGGATCTTTGACTTTTCTTGTCTGCTCTTCCCTGCCCAAATCGAAAGTCCCGACATGGGTTCAATCCACAACACAGTTCACTACTGTTGTGTCTCGAGAGACAATCAGATTCTGTACGCTTACAACAATGGCGGAGACCAACGAATCAACGAGAGTCTCGCTGCCTTGTGTTTAGAAAAGACTCCGCCTTTTCACAAGTGGTACTTCGAAACCATAAGCAAGAGGACCTTTGGGTTCTTGATGGAAGATGGGTTTGTGTATTTCGCCATTGTTGATGAGGTTTTCAAGAGATCTAGCGTTCTTGAATTCCTGGAGCGATTAAGGGATGAGTTGAAGAAAGCAGATAAGAAGAATTCGAGAGGAAGTTTCTCTGGGAGTATCAGTTTTAGCAATGTTCAAGATCAGCTTGTACGGAGACTCATAGCTTCGTTAGAGCGTGTTGCTCCTGAGACTAATGACCTCACTTGTCTTCCGTTATCATCACCTTCCATTGAACAAAGCGACGCAGCTAGTTCCACGAAAGCCCCGCTCCTTGGAAGATCCAACAAGCAAGAGAATAAGAAGAAAGGGAAAGATCATGTGAACACAAAGAGAGGAATTGAGTTAGAGGAACAACGGAGATCTACTGATAGAGGAAACGTTACGGAATGTTCTAATGCCTCATCTGCTGCAGGTGCTGCAGAAGCAGCAACATATGTTCCAAGAAGGGGACGATCTAGTGGTTCTCAGAGCATTGAAAGGAAGTGGCGGCGTCAAGTGCAGATTGTTCTTGCTATTGATGCAGTTATCTGCTTAACGTTGCTTGGTATTTGGTTGGTTATTTGTCAGGGCATTGAGTGTACACGTTCTTGACTAACAGGGAGTTCAAAATCGTCTTCAAGATTCAAGTTCTGCTTTCATTTTCATATGGCTTGATTGATCTATTATTATTCTTTCACATACCCTTTTTTTCTTCTGCAATTCTGTTTTATCGACTGCAGTTGGTATACTCTGCTGCATTGTTGATTGTATATTTAGGTGTCTGAGGCTCAAAGTTCCTTACCTTGGTTTCTGTATGATATAATGATTGTGTTTATATGATTTAGTGAACCGCTGAACATAGCTCATTGTACATAAAAACCAGTTTGCTTAACATTTGTTGATGTGAATGGAAACAATTGCATTTTTCTAGTCATAATAAGTTATGTATAGTGTCTTTTTTTCCAGAACTGTGTTCTCTGCTGTTGCCAATTCCTCTTCTGCAATTCGGACAACTACATAGATCTAATTCGGTCGGATCATATGGAGTATTAATGCCTCTTTACATCAAGATAATGATTGCTAGAGAGAGATATTAAATTGTCATAACTCATTATAGAGGATTACATAAGATCAAAGTGAAATATTGCAATTACATTTTTCATTTTCCATCCACCGCGGATGGAGAATGAAGGTTTTGTTTTCTTACATAGAATCAGAATCACACGCTTACATGATAACATTAAGTACATAAAAGAGTCTGTTTTTTTTGGTCTTGAAGAAACAGAGGACAGAGTAAAAGAGAGATAAGGAGGTGATGAATACCTCTCACCTGAATCCTAACCATGGTTGGTCAACTGGTTTAGTTGATGTTAAGAGAAGAACCTAAAGGGAACCAAAATATGTCCCAAGAGGCAAAACATGCAAATGCAATGACCCCACATTCCATCTGTAGGGTTGGTTGAAACTATGATGAGCAATCTAAATTTTGAATCTTAAAAATGATCTTAATCTATGTTAGTTCAAGTGTGGCTATAACTCCAAAGCTTAGCCACCGAGAATATACATGGGTTAGCAAACACTATTACTTCCTTTCTCCTCAAAGGAAGTCTATGAGGCTATTTCTCTGCCTTTCTTTTCTGTTCTAGCTCCCTATGATATAACACATTTCGTAACAAGATGGTCCTAGATCTAATAATTCTAAGACTGCACATTAAAAATGGATATTGCGCGAAGTAGTGGGCACACCTTTATGCACACTACTTCAAACACTTCCAGGTGGTGGCAATTCACTTTCTTGAGCCTTTCCCGGGAAATCCTTATTTCCTTTCTTGTTGATCAGCCAATCCTAAGCTTTTAGAGTTTTTTTCTACAAAATTGCTTGCCTTTCTGGGGCACTGTGCAAGACACGGTAACTCTTACTTAAGTTGATACTTCTACAGCTCGAACAGGCTATCTTGAACGAAACCTTTTCGTTCAGAAGCACGTGATGCAATGAGAAAAATGAAAAGATGAGTAATGCGTATGACTATGGTCCAAGTTTAAACCCCTATGTGAGACTTAATTGGAACTTGCAAAGATGCCCAAACTCCAAAATATGGGCTCTTGCCTAAGGGGTTAGAAGCATAGAGGGAAAAGGGCAACCATGGTTAGGCCACAGGTCTTGTGGAAGTTCGGGGCATGCGGATGAAACTAGTAAACAGAGCTTGGCTTTAAGGATTTAAATGAATCGGCTTCTACACAGCATCATGGAATCTGAGGTGAACCATGAGCCTTCATGGTCAAGCCTGTGGAACTGCAAAGCACACTGCTGAGAACATCAGTACCTCTGGCTTTCCAGGATTTGAATTATGAACAACGAAAACAGATAAATCAACAAACCTGATGGTATGACCGGTGAAGGTGCAAGAGACACTGGTGAGCCGTTGTGATGTGGGTAATTACCACCAGTAGACGACGCAAGAGGTGAATAGTGAAACATGTGATTGGGGTAGTGGAGAGGAGCATAACCAGTGACGGGTGCATTTGCTTCAGCAAACTGGAGATATGGGTAAAACGCTGCTGCTGCTGCTACACCAGTCATTGGTCCGCTACCATACATTGGATGCTGTGCAGTTGCACCTCCATAAACATTGTAGTAGCTCTGTTATAACGAAAAAAAAAACCAATAAGCTATATGAGATCAAAAGAGAGTAGGGAGAGACTTTCATAGTAAATTTGACAATCAAATTGAGAAAAGCAGAGAATACATACCGTGGGGTAATTGTAATCCATTGAGTACGAAGAGAACCTAATGACACCAAACAGAGGATTATAAGTCTATTTAAAGTGATGATTTTTGGAAGAGAAGTAAGAGATTAAAACGTGGAGTACCCAAAAGGATTAGTGTAAGGAAGTGCGTAGTGGGAGAATGGAAGTGGAGAAGGAAGAGCAGCGGGAGCCCCAAAGTGTGTCTTGAAAGGGCTAGTGACCTTCACGCCTCTTCCTCCTGCGTGTCCTGCCAAAAACACAACACTATAAGAATGTCCTCTCAAACATTTTCTTGATATTTAACCATAAAAGCTACCATCAAAGCAAATTTATGCAAAGCAATACGTCTTCAGAGTAAAAAACAAACGCTTAGGTTTTAACCAGTAAAGAATCATACTGAGATTTGAGACTGTTCTAGTAAAGGGCAAAAAGACGGCTTTTTAAGCAGTTTAATCAAACTTAGGAATCAAGATGCAGCTACCCTCAAAACAATGAAGGAAGAAGATTTATCAAGTATCTAACTTTGCTACCTGATAAGTAAAAACAGGTGATTAATATATACACTTTTCAGCTTTTGCTCTTACATAATGGTAAGATCCATGAAACTCAATAGTACTCTGGTCTAAAACTTCTCAAGATCAATTAGATGAAAGCATCAAAAAGAAGAAACCTAGAAGATACCGTGAATTGGAGAAGAAGGTTTGGATCTCTGAACACCAAAAGCCGCAAGATTGCAATTAGCTCTTCTTCCATCGATCACAGGAGCTGGATCTACGCATGCTTTCTGTGCTGCTTCCGGATCACAAAAAGTCACCTGAAACTCAAAAGAAAACATAATCCGTGAGCTTAAAAGCTATCATAGTAAAATCTCTCCCGAGTGAAAAGAAAAAACGGAAAAGAGAAGACGCTTACAAAGCCGTATCCTTTGGATCTGCCGCTAGATTTATCAGTGATAACGACGGCTTCAACAATGTCCCCAAACTGTTCGAAGTAATTCCTGAGAGAGATTTTGTGGGTTTCCCATGCTAATCCTCCCACGAAGACCTTGGTGAATGTCGTATCTTCCATTATCAGAAACACGCAATTCAACGATACCCGTGAAAAAAAATAAGAAAGAAAGTTGCGATTTTTGGGAACAAGAAGCAGAACGGTAGTTGAGAGAAGAGGAGAGAGAGAGAGAGGAAGGAGGGAAGAGGATTCAAGGAAAAGAAAGAAAGAATTGGGGGACAAACTCATTCAATTATTTATGTTAGCTTTTTCACAAATATCAATGACATTTTATTGTACGGTCACTGTGGATGTACACTTTATTTTTTTGTTTGTTGGTCGGATATCCACTCTGTAAATGGATTTACATTTTCAAAATTTTATATTAGAGCTACTACCTAAAAATTGAGCTACTATTTGTAAATGGGGTAGATGTATGGGTGTACACTTTTTTAGTTGTTGCATATCCACTCTGTAATGAGATTTACATTTTGAAAATTCTATATTGGAGCTACTATTTGTAAATGTGGTAGATGTATAGGTAGAAAAGTTATTACTTCCAAATATTTGTATTTCTTCTTCACCAAATATAGAATTTGAAACTTAGTTAACTTCGCGTGTCTTTGAGCAGACTGATATAATTTTTCATTTAGTTGTTTAAAAATCTAATAGTATTTTGGATTCATTTGTTTTTTTATTCTCTATTGTTGAGTATATTTGTATGTTAGATTTCCTTGCATTTTAATGTTTGAAAACATGACCATGAAAACAATATAAAAGTGAGTAAATAAAAACATATAAGTATCCAAATAATTTAGTTTAAATAGTTTTGAGATCTTTTGATCATTATTCTATGTAATTTAGATGTAGTTTTTTTAAGTACTGTACGAACTTATTCGATTTTGATCACTATTTTATGTATTTTAGACATCACATATACCATCATTTTATTAGACATTCCATTAACTGATTTTTACTTTTTCGTTAGATTTGACTAAATATCGGTTTTATTAAATTTGAAAAACGGTATTGACAATAAAGTGAAGTATTAAACCATAATAATTAAGACAGATATGATTTAAGTTATTTCTTATTTAATACTTGTTTAAAAAAATATTAGTATATGTTTACCTGATGACTCCATGAGTTTTTAGTTAGAACGAAGAAAAAGGAATAGATTAGACAATTTTGAAAGTTGTGAGAGAATTAAAGAAAAGTGGCTGATATTTATATATATATATTTTTTTGTCAACAGCCTAAATACCTAAAACGGTTCGACTAACCAAACCGGTGGTATTGAGTTTACATAAATAATGTCTTGAGGGTAGACACGAGCACTTCTTGCTAATTTGTCTGCCTTCAAATTCTTCGCGCATGGGATCTGTGATATCAAAAAAAAGCTGAATCTGTCCTTCATCTTCACAAACTCCTCCAAATGTAACGTAAAAGCTGGCTATTCTTCAGGTGTAGACACCATCTTCACCAATTCCGAACAGTCTGTTGCAAATGGTATTGCTATTTTCTGATTCTCAAGCATACAATGCATAGCCCATATGAGCGCTTCCATCTCCGCATGCAGAGGCGAAAGACTGCATCTTACATTTTGTGCTCCCATCATTTGGTCTATAGCACCTTCTTGAAAATAGTACCATCCTAATCCTGTATATAAATCTGTATCTTTCCAAGAGCCATCAATATAACACCACCAACCTTCGTAACTCGGAGGTATGGAGTATACCGCAGAAAGTCTCGAATTTATGTGAGTTGAAATTTGTTCAGACCCTTGAGCATGTTCCCATGATATCGCCTCTGATTCCGCTATCTTTAGTGTAATTTGTGGATCTACATCTATATTTGAATACACTTTCTCATTTCGTGCCTTCCAGATATACCATGCTATCCATGGGAATTGAGTATTTTTCATCGTTTTAGGAAGTCTCCAGAAAAGATGATCAAAATTTGAGTAAACCGAAGTCATTGGAAAAACACCAGGTGGTGTTGGTATCTGAGATAATGCCCAAGTTTGTAAAGCAGGGGGACATTCGAAAAAAACATGATTTATGGTTTCATCCTCCGCTCCACACCGTGCACATTGTGTATCACATTGTATTTCCCGAGTGCATAATCTAGTTGACACTGAAAGACATTCAGATATTGCTTGCCAGATAAAATATCGTAATTTCGGAGGACATTTTAATTTCCAAGCATATGCCTGTAGTGCCCTTATATCTGGTCCATAGAGCTCCTCTGTGATTCTATCTGATAATTGATGCTCAATTTTGTATACTGATTTAACCGTATATCTTCCTGATATTGTGAAATGTCATCCCAAAGGATCAGGCCAATAAGAGCTACTAATGGGGATTCCACAGATAATTTCCACATCAGTTGGTTCAATAATTACTTTTATCAAATCTAAATTCCATGTCTTTGTCGCTGGGTCAATCAGATGATTAACCATAAAATTTGAGTAATAATTGATTTTTTTACAAGTGGCTGATCTCGGGCGAGAAGAAGGTATCCAAGGATCATTCCATACTGAAATAGAGCATCCCGAACCAAGTGGCTGATATTTATATTAAATCATAAGAAATCGAAAATCCTATAAACATAAGAAATTGTAAACACTAACCTATCTATCATAATAATTAGTGACATTCCATTAGTTAGAGATGATTTCCTTTTTTTAAATGACATTCTATTATTTAGATATATGGATTTTTTTAATTTGTTTTACTTTTTTAATAGATATTTTTTTAAATATTTGATTTTTTTTCTTTTGAAACAAGATTCTATTACTTTTTAAATAGATTCTATTTTTTGTTTCTTTTAACATTTTTGTTAAATTTTTTTTTAAAATTTTGGAAACATAGGAAATGATAAACACTAAGAGATATAGATTCTATTTTTTTATATAAAAAAAACTTTTTTGTTAATTTTTAAAAAAATTTTGGCTAGATATAACTTTAAAAACAGTTTGATTGACTATGAATTTAAACATTAAACCATAATAATTTAGACCATGTTGTTTTAAGTTTTTTTTTACACATCATTAGATAAGAATCAAATAAAAAATAACACATAATTGTAAAATATGGCTAAACAGTTTTTTTACAGCCGAAATTCATTCTGGAGCTGACACGTAAGCGAAAGAATATGAAAATCGTTGTAAGTGTGACACGTAAGCAAATCACTACATAAATAAGTATATAGATAGATTAAACAAAAAATATTCTCAGAGGATCAGAAAAAAAAATTTAGCTAATAAACCCTTTAGCAAAAAATTAGGATTAATACTTCTCAAAAAAGAAAAAAAAATCTAGAAAAATACAAAAGTTACATTTTTTTCTGCGTGTCATTTATGACTTTACATTAAAACTAATATTATATTTTTATTTTAAATTAAATAATGCAATATTTGTTGTTGCATACTTTTTAATTTATTTATGATTCTGTGTCATTTTTGCAAATAAGTGCCAAAATCATAAATGACACGCAAAAAAAATTATATTTTTTATAGTTATTGTTTTTAATTCTTTTATTTTGGTTTTTGTAGTTCCATATCCCTATACGTTAATTTATGTGATTTACATGAGTATTCTTTTTTAAAAGATCGGCTTATAGTATTCTTTTTTAAAAAAAAACATGAGTATCCTAACCTTAAATTTAGACTAAACCCATAAAACATTCAGATTTTTGTCACTAAAAATAATAGATTATTTATGATTAAAATTATAATAGGAACCAAAAAGTTGTAATGGGATGATTCTTTTTAATGAAAAATTTAACTATGTATATCTAGGTCAGGGATCAAATCTCTAGGAATTATTACATTAACTTTTGGTTATCCAACTTTGTAAGCTGTGATTTGTATTTTTTATGGAAAAAAATGATGGATTTAAGGGGATTAGTCTGGGTCTAAGGAGATGATTTAAATCCAACACTAGATCCATAAAATGATAAATAAAATAAATCCTAATAACCATTGAATCACTTGCCTAGTCAGTAATATAAACAAATAAAATTATTATTTTGGCTCTAACATTTCAACCGTTAAATTACAGTATAACTTCTATAAATTAATATTCGATCAGTTAATATCTTAATAAATTAATATATTTCTTAAATTTTAAATTAGTTTTTGAAATTTTATATCGATAAATTAATAACTGTATGTAGGAAAAGGAAAAAAAATTACTCTTGTTTCAAGTACTTAAAATATTTGACCAACCTAGCTATCAATCAAAGTCGTACTGATTTACGTATTTTCCATCCAAATCTCTCTAATTGGTTGTTATAAAACTTGAGTCTCCTTGTGAACTCGAAATCGAAATGAGATCTCACAACAGCGAGAAAAAAAGGTCGTCTAAAATGGACAATAGTCCAAAAGCTGATTTATATACACATTTTTAAGACTAAGTAAAATCTTATATTATGGTTTATATTGTTATAATAATAATGTTTCATAGAACTTTTTTAGAAAATATCCCCAAATACGAAGAAAAACAAGGCAAGGCATATATGGGCCAAAAAAAAAAGTAGGAAAAGAGAAAAAGGGCAAAGAGACAGAGCTGTCTCCCCACGCCTTTAAACCAAAAAAGCCTTAACACATTCCTTCCCCACGTGACCCCACCCCGCATCATCATCATTCACCCACAGCCTAGCAATCCATTTTACAGCTCATCATGGGGCCTACACTCAGATCTCTCATTCATTATATTGGGCCTTGAAACCTTTCACGGCCCATTAAGTATTATACTGCGGGTCTGTTTCCATCGTTGTGGCTTATAAAGAGTCCAACTGGTGACAATATTAGGAATAAGAGGAATGATAAAGAAAAAAAAATAAAAGGAATCATATGGAAAAATTTAAAAGGAATCAATACAGAGAAGGAATGGAACAAACTGTCACAATAAATGGTAACCAAAAACAGGAATGAATATTTTAAAATAATAAATCTTCAACAATTAATAATTTAAAAGAAAAAATGTTTTTATTAATAGAGTCGATTGTCTACGGCTTTAGCGTCTCCTTTCTTTCCACAATGCGTTCAATAACTACAACATAAAAATCTGCATTATTGATCCATAAAATAGTATCCAACTAATAACTTAGCATTAAGTTTTTTTTATAGAGAATTGACAATATATCAAATAACGTGTACGTTAAAGTAATAGTAGACAAACCTATAACCGACGCAAGAAGCAGGTCTTTTGTTGGACCACAATTCTTGGGCAATATGATCTCGAACAATTTTCATATAAACCTCTGTTGATGTTTCTTCATTTGTTCGTCCATCATCTTCATCATCTGAAAGATTGTTCTCATTTTGATGCATACCATCGCCCATTTCTGCCTTGTTCCACCGAATAAAATTATGAAGTCCCATTGTTGCAAATATAACATTTCTTTGCGTTGAAATATTATACCTTGGAAATTCTCTAATAACCCTCCACTTTTTCTTCCATACACCAAAAGTTCGTTCAATAACTGAACGCAATGATGCATGCCATCTATTGAACATTTCCTTACTATTTTTTGGAGGCTCCTTATTTATAAACTCTTGAAGATGATATCGAGTACCATCTTTTTTGTCTTTCCGATATGGAGCTAAATATCCATGTCTATTTGCATAGCCAGAATCTACAAGATAATATTTTCCGTCAGGAGGTTTAGGAAACATTGGATCATCTCGTATAGCGGTTTCCAGCACTCGTGAGTCATGTGTTGATCCAGCCATTCCAACAAAACAATACGTAAATAGCATATCGTGATCACAAATTCCTAGGACGTTAAGACTTGCTGTTCCTTTTCGGTTCACAAACCGTAATGTATCTCGACCTGGAGTCACCATAACCGGTATATGTGTCCCATCAAGAGCCCCGATACATCCACTAAAATAAGGCCAATACCGTCTATCTCCTTCTAAACTATTGGATATTGCTTCTAACTCATAAGCTGTTCTTGGCCGTAAATAGTCAACAGCCAATCGTACCATTGCCCCAAGAACACAATGAAATTTTCTATATATAGTTTCTTGGGCATGGCCAAATCTTAAACTGATGTCATACTGAGTGTCATTTTGGCCACAAAGAATCAAGAATATTGCAACACTCTCATCGACTTTCATATTATGTGACTCTTGTAATCCATACTTTTGCTGAAGAACTTCACATAAACGGGTGAATGCTTCTGAGCTCATGCGAATAAGAGTACGACAAGAATTTTCGTTGTTGTAGATTTGCCCCCTAATGATTTTCCAACCATTTCCCCACTCTACGTTCATTGGCTTCTTAAAAAAATTCTTTTGGTAGTACTCTAATATAGGATGTATGTACCTTTGAAAAATTTCATCTTCCTCCAATAACATTAACTCTGATAGCTCATCCTCATCTAGATTTTCAACTCCACGTAACCTTAATTCAATAATACGAAGTTCCTGCAAAATTTTAGAATGCATAGTATTATTAATTTAAGTAGAAAATAACTTCAAGCTTGTATTAATTTAAGTAGAAGTAAAAAACACCAAAATTCTAAAGCACGTAAATATTATTAAAAAAATCTAGGAAACACTAGAGCAAACACCAAAGCTCCAAAGTACTTAAATTAAAGACCTAACAAATAAAAAAATCCCATAACACTCAAGCTAGCTTGTCACCATCCATTCCATCATCAAGTATATTGACGATATTTGGTACTTGTTTTGTTGATTCTTCTAATCCAGAGGATTGTATCCCAAGAAACTTTGTGAATTCAGTTCTACCAATTTCAGTCCCCATAGAACTACTTCCAATCATTCCAATATTTTGAAAGAGATTTGGACTTGTCAGATTGACAAAATTGCATGGATGCCCGTATCTATCAGTGCCAAGTAAACTCTCCAGATATCTGATCTTAATTTCTTCACTCTCTGATTTCATGAAGGCTTCACGAACATTCTCATCGCTCTTCAATAACTTATTTGCTGCCCACCAAAATATTCCAAGTTGTTCAATTGGAAGTTTTTCTAGAACAGCTGTTGCATCACCGTAGGTTAGCTTTTGAACTTTTCGCGAGCGTAATTCTTCCAAAAACTCTTGACGAGTATCTATTACACGTTGAAACTCATTCTGGACCTGCTTTTCAAAGTTAGCTCTTCTTCTTGGAGGACGACGGGCTGGCGTGTTTCGAATTGACGGTTGGGCTCCGTGATCATTAGCCACAGCCATAGTTGGTTCAGCAATTTGAACTTCTTGCTGGTCCATTATTATGCCATCACTGCTAGGTAAAGTAGGTTGAATCTGCAGGAGATTTTGGCTAAGCATATGGGGAGAATACCGTTCATCTTGATCAACGTCATGTTCACCAAAAATTTGGTCCAACAAGTCTTTGAACGGCAAAGGCTTTTTTTGCAATACACGAACAAATTTTCCTTTATTACCATATTCCTGCGAATAGTAATAAAAAATTAGTCACAAGAAAAATATGTTAGCAAGAACCTATATAATCAAATAGACATGGATAGAGAATTACCGCAATCCGATCAGTCCACCACATTTGCGTCATATCTATTTGTCCAGTAGATGGATTAACCGCAACACCAGTGCGGTTTATCAACTGACCATTAATAACCCATAGCTTACGCAAGTAACCAATTTTGTTATTTATCTCTGGATCCCATGAAATCTTGTCTCCCATCAACTCATAATATTTGTTTTCAATTCTTCTTCTAGCAGCAACATCTGGCATTCTACTACGATAATCATCTGCTTTTAACTCCTTAATGACAAGTTCAAGCATAACTTGACAATTTTTATCCTTCCAAGCATACTAACGTATATATTTTGTAACAGTTAATTGATATGTTTCATATTAGTAAATCAATAAATTTGCAGAATACAAGATATCTAAAAACAAGTACCTGACCTTCACGAGTTGTTCTTGCCTCATCATTTGGTTGACGTCCGCCGCGACGTGTCCCACTATTGTTTCTTGAACTTGACATGATACCTATAACAAATTCATATGATACATGTGTTATTTTCAAGCATCATTAAACACATGCTCTTTGCTATAAACTTATTTTCAAATTATGTACCTTTTCTTCTTTCTTTGTCGATGTATTAGGTTAGAGAAAGAAAAAAATTTCTCTCACATATATAGAAGTAGAAGAAGACGAGGTGTGGAAGATTCACGTCAAATGTCAATTTTCTATAAATTTACTTTAAAATATTTACAAAACAATATATTTTTACCAATTTTTATTATTTTCTTTCTATTCCCTATCAAATTTGATGAGGAATAGATTTGTTCTATAATTCCTCATATAAGAAGGAATGAAAAGGAATTATGTGTAACAGATATTCCATCTAACTGGTAAAAAAAATTAAGAATGAAGAGGAATACCATATTCCCAATCATTCCTTTCCTCAATTGTGGTCAGCAGTTGGACCCGTACTTTTCAAATTCCTAATTTCGTTTTTGTACGAGCAACCAAAAAAAAAAAAAAAACAAACCGGGCTCTTTTAGTATGTTGAGATCTTTTTTAATGGAAGAATCACTGGTGGTAGATATGAACGTATTTATGTCTTGTTAATGGAAACAGATGTAGCCAGATGTAGCCAAAACTACAACGCGTAGAATTTAATTAATTTAATCAGTGAATGCCCGAAAATTTAAGTACTTTTGTTTCATTTAAAACTCTTTCAGTTCCAATCGTTTTAAAGATTAAGAGTTAAAATTTCTAAAATTTATGTAATAATGTTTTACGTCTTACAAATCAAAAGATTTAGTATTTACAAGTACAAACTACAAGTCTACAACTTATGTCTAATAAGAATCAAATCATTTTGACTTGGTTCCGATTTCTATATTTAAATGTGATATTGTTCTTCTATTGATCAATATTTCAATTTTAACTTGGAGACTTATCAGGTTTTTTTTTTTTATCAAAACTTGGAGTCTTATCCTAATCAAATCAAACATAAATAAAGAAAATTAAAAATATCCAACAAAAAAATAACAAAAAGAAAAAATTTGGAATAACCTTGCATCAGAATTTTATACAATATAGGGGTGTTAGGTCATCGGTTTTTTCTTATCAATCGATGGTTCAGCTTTTGAACATCATGTTGGTCCTATGACTCTTATATGTTCCTACCTTTCTGGTTTCCTCATTTTATGCATAGTCAGCTCCCAATATGTGTTTATCTGATATCGAAGCTAAGATATTTCCGTCTCTAACTCTTTTATTATACGTTTCTAGCTACACATGTATCACCGCTATTACAAAAACAAAAAAAGTTTAGGTTTAACTTTTGAGAGAGAAGGAAGACAAACCGAGTGATGATAAGAAAAAATACAAATTGTGATCGGTTTTGTGTAGTGTTTAGTTGTAGAGTATATCTTCTGAAGCTGAAAACGAGTTGACCTTTTCTTCATCATTGTTCTTTTTCCCCTCCTATTGCCCTACCACTCCACTCTAGCCCTATTGAATCATGTATAGTGTGTGTGTGTATGTGTATGTGTAACGTTTGTACTTCCAACTATAAAAAAAAGTTCACAAAAAATGATTTTGGTTTATTTGATATAATCATATAACTCTATTGGGCGCTTGCATTCGTATATTGCATATATATGAGTCATGTGATTGGTGGTCAAGGTCAACTAATATAAGAGTCATGATGCGATTGGTGGTCAACTGTGTGATACTATTTGATAGACGTTAGCACTGATCTTCTTCCACCATATCGATCTAATTTAGTACCTTTAGGTTAATAACACGTTATATATATATATATATATATTGATGGGAAAACCCTTCTAGAATACGTAAAAATGTTCACTATCCTAATATGTTACACAATTTAACGGTTTACTAGATTCTAACCCCGTGCATCCGCATGAGAATATTTTTTATTGTTTAACGAATTTTGTAATATAATTTGTGTTTTTGAGTTTAGATATAATTTTTTTATAAATATATTTTTAATAAGTGAAAATATTGATTTTTGTGTTTAGATATATTTTTATAGTATTAAAATTTAATTATGATTATAAAAATATAATTTTAACCCGTCCGCTAATATTAATTCAAAATGAACTATTATAAATTCAAAATGAACTATTATAAAAACATAATTCTAACTTTTCCGTTCATATTACCGTATAATATAAATATTTGTAAAAGTTTGATATGTATTAACAGTATTATTTAGCATTATAGTTTTCTAAAATATAATCAACGAAGGAAGTGTACAACTGGTTTTTCAAACCACATTATAGTGTATGCAATAATTTTTAATTTTTTATGTTTTTATTTTGTATGAAAAATATATTTTCGATATACGTGTATAATTCAAAATTAGTGATTTAGTTACCAAAATATTTTTAACCCGGATTTTATATATATTTTTAGTTTTATAAATTTTAAAAAATATATTTTTAATATTTAAATTATACATTTTAATTTTATCTATTATTTTATTATTAATTTGTAAATAAATCATAATCGTAAATATATTATATAAGCAACATAAATATCATATCATTTACATCATTATAAATATTTTATATTTCAAATATGACCATTATTTTTCATATGTGAATTATTATTTTTTTCAAAAATTCTAGATATTTTTGATAAAATTGTTTAATAGTATAGAAATTATTTAAATTAGAATCTTTAAATCAAATCTAAATTAATATCTGATTTATTATTTTTAATTAAATCAAATCAAATCTAAATTACCTATATTTAAGGAACTCTAAAAATATTTAAATTAATAACTAATTTTCGAAATTAAATATAAATAATTATTAAAATTATTTTTAAACACTTAAAAAAAATTAAGAGTGTTTGGAAACAAGTATTAAATGTGCTTCTGATATATAAGAAATACATTCGTCAATTGTGTGTACAGTTTTACGTGCTCTAGAAGGACTGAAGGGTTAAGGGTTTTCCCCATCGATATATATATATATATAGATTGAACTTGTAATTAATCTAAAGGTACTAAATTATTTATTAGTTTGCTTTCACCGGTTGACTAATAATATGCTCATTTCTAAAAACAACTCGATCGATCAGCACTAAGCATTCATTTTTCTCCCACTTGATTATGTAAAAGCAATTCATATATCGTGCACAGTCCAAACAACAAGATCAACGGGCGAAGGAAGAAACTTTATATAATTAAAAACCTTTTTCAAACATTGGTGGACCTAATTATTTTCTAGTTAATGAGAAGTACAGTTAAAAAACTTTATATACTAACTAAATTAACAAAAAAAAAAAAACGTATATAGGAGATGGATAATGCAAGAGAACGGAAACTAGAAAACGAGAATGCATGCCATTTGAAAAGCATATTTTCTTCCATTCTTATCTGAAATATAGGACGTGAACACATACAAAATCTTAATATGAAATGTTTACGAGATCAACTCTGCAACTCAGGTCATCAGAATCCATCAAATGTTTTAATAAACTCATATGTAGAAACAAAAAGAAAACCTATATATAGAAAATAGAACTACCATTTAAAAGTTTATAAGAAGTCATAAAATTCCGTTGATGTATAATGTCTGAAATAATTCATTTAACTTCAAAAATTAATTATATTTTTCACGTTTCATGTTCACGTTTTCTAATTTAAAAACTAAAACTAAACTCACACACTAGCCGATTACACATATATTGGATCTTACTGATTAGTGATGTAAGAAGGTAAGATTTTTTCAACGGAAAGAAAAAATGAGCAATAATACCAAAGTATAGATTAGCCTACTCTTTTTGTTTCTGGTATTAGTTATCGTTTTTAAACAGGTTTGTAATCGAATCTCATCTATCCACGACTTGAAGGACCACAAATACGTAGAAGCTCTAGAGATTTGGGTGCACCAAGAAACTAAGAAATATTTTTTAATCCCAAAGTTTGTATAATGTTTACATACGTCGAAATTTTTTTTTTTTAATTTGAATAAATTTTACAATATTCAGTTCAAATAGTAAGAGACTATAACCAATCAAACCAACTATACAACACAAACTTGGTTCTAGGAATAGAACAATACATAAATTTTGCCCATCCGATCCTTAACTTTAGAGAAGCGTAATGAGGGGGACTGTGTTTGGTGTGGGGTTTTTAATGGTAATGGCCACCATTGACCCTTTTTATTGTTGTCTCCCTCCTTACTTTTATAAGCTTTTCGCTTTTGTAATGGTAGATTCCCAACCACTGTTAAAATAAAATAGTTCGTCAAAGCCATATTATATGGTTCCACTTCCATCCCATAAAAACATATGGACAAGAATAAAAGATCTATCTTAGGTTCTTAACAAATTTAGAAAAGTATATTTCTTTTTTGATTTCATAAAAACAAGAACTGTATATTTCTGTAAATGTGCCCTTAAAAATATTTCTACTACGTACCCCTAACTAGAAGCTTTCATCGGTGTGGTAAGAGGCTAAAGGATACATAGTCACGAACCGACTTAAAATCTTTAACTTCTTTATCCGTCTACTTAAGTTGTATATATTTCCGTATAAACATTTTGGAGAAAGGTAGCATCGATGCAAGAGCCCCTTTGACAAAATCTTTTCAACTTTTCAGCTTTTAGCGTCGTTTAGATCAAGTTAACCCTAATTAACGGGTGCAAAACTCTTCGGTCTTCACCTAATCACTTATTTATTTCACCTTGTGTTGTTTTTAAATAACCTTTTACACTTTTGTTATAAAGAATTAATTATCTTTGAAGATAAATCAAGAGGAGATCAACAAAGTCGCGTCGGTCAAATTTTCTAGGAAAGGTCGGTGTTTAATTACCAAATAAAGAAAGAATATATACATGGAAGGGGAAACTTTAAGAAGAAGATGTAATATAAGAAACCGATTAAGTTGAATAGCTAAACGAAAGGGATTTGGCGAGTAAATTTTAAGAAAAAAGATATAGGGGGTTATTGGTCATCTACATTTGTATTTGCTCGAACGCGATCATACATAACTACAATTGGTCGCGTATGCACAAGGCCATTTTGGATGTTGACAATTGTTAGTAGGTCATGCCAACAAAAGTAGGCATAATATACAAAAGAGGGCTTAAAATTATAGAAATGATTCGAGATCAAATATGTAAGTTGATTTAGTGACATTTGGAGGGTACAGTTGTATCCAATAGATTTGTTGTATCCATTATATAGTTATACATCAAAGGATATGTCACACACGTCTCTTCATTCGTTTTCATCACATATCTCCCTTTTTGTGATGCTTGCTTAGATTGGACTTCATTGATTGACTATTATAAGTATATATATTTTTTTTTTTGTAAAAGTAGCTTTCTCTTTCTAACCAATTTTATAATTGATATGGAAAGTCTAGTGGGGACCGGTCAAGATGTAAACATATTCATGTTTTGGTTTTGAGTAGTAGACTATAAAAAAAGTTGCATTTAGCTTCTGTTTGGTGTTGGACGAGTTTTGTATAACATGTCTCGCTCGGCATCCAAAGTTAGAGAATTGCGGAAACTTGAACAAATAACTTGGAATTTTGGTCGATCGTTTGATAGAAAACTTGAACAAAAACCGTATAAAGACAATAAAACCCTCTATAATACAATAAAGCTATCACCATGCAAACCCAATTCCAACTGCTATATCATTAACTTTTGTTTATCTAGGTCAGCGCTATAATTTTTATCACACGCTTTACAGATCATGAAACCATATATTTCTTTAATCTATGTATACAAGTTTCTGTCTTATTAATTTTGTGTATTCATATAAGATAGGCTAGATAGGACCTAATCGGTATACGTATCATATGAATAGGAAACTGGCTTCATCATGTAGTTTTCACTTTGCATCCTTCTCTAATTGACACGTCTAAATGATACCTCCGAAGTCCTACACCAGTACCATGTCACTTTATCTTTAGGGTTCAAATTAATATTCACCATCCGAATTTACCAAATTTCTATATCATGTTTAAGCACATGTGATTTTCCTTTTATACATATAACAAAAGAAAATGTAATTAGCAGAATCAGTTGGAATCATCATCATTTTCGAAAAAGAAGATATATAAATCCACTTACTGTCATGGGAAAGGTATGGTCGGGAATGGGGATTTTGAAATGCCCCAAACTATATCTTGATTTGACTTTCAAGACAGGTGAAAAGATTCCACAAAGCCTTGATATATGAGTAAAACATTATTTTAGTCTCACGTATGTCACGTTATGTGCCCCCACAAGGCCACGCAACACTAAAGTAGCTTGTGCTTACCAAAATGGGGCTGGACTGGTGATTAAACTCAGATAAATCGAAAACGTAAGCACCTAAAGGGACACAAATTCGATTTTTATTAGGAGGAATAATTTATCAAAAATTGATCTTCATTTTGGAAGATATATGTATGGATCTAAACCTAAAACTTTCATATTAATATATAAGTAGTATGTGCTTCAACTTACGATTGTATGCAGAACCATGCCCACCCGTAATCAATATTAAAAAAGGTTCTAATTAACTATTATTATCACAAATTCATAGAAAATTAATCTGATTTATATAAAACAAATAATAACCATAATCGTTCCAAATGATATAAAATTAATTATACATAAATAATTACCATTATTTTAAATTCACAAAATTACAATAAATATCTATAGTTTTAAATTTATTTTGTTCTAAAATTTCGAATCATACTTCTTTGAAATTGATAAATTAATCAAATATTTGAGTTTTTGTTTCAAATTTAATATAAATCACAAACTAAACTAAATCTAATATTAGATGAAAAAATTATATTGAAAAAAATACTTAGCTATTAACAGATACCAATTAATTATGTAGTTATTGTAATAATAAAAAGTGAGTTGTAAAAGTCTTTAATGAAGAAAAGGAGAATAAAACATAATTTTTTCTAATTATTTAAGTTGTTATGTGTGTTGTTCTAATATTTTATTATATTGTTAGATTATGTTTTAATTAGTTGTTAATTTATATTACATAAACAAATATTTTTCTACTAATATGTAACAACTAATAATCTTAACTAAAAATTTTTTTAATTTTTTTTTAAAAAGTTGGTCCATAGGTGAAGGTTTATTTTTTGTGTGCATAAGCACGGCCCTGATTGTATGAACCTATATTGATAAACCAAATGATAACACTGATAAAACTAAAATCTGAACGGAGTTTGTAATCTACTAGTCTAATAATCTATTGCCATCGTTGTATCAATATCCTCTACAATGTGTGCAAATTGTGGAAGAAAAAAACATAATTGTAGATTCCGACTCCAATTTTTTTTGTTTTTTTTTTGTGATTTTCTTGGCTTATTGTATCATTTTCGTTGACGTTTTTATTGTAAGATAACAACTGAGTACCTTCAAACTTTGTTACAATAGTGGTGACCAATATAAATATATTTTAATGTATCTTGCATTGATGCATTCCCTACACATTTTTTTTTTTGCAAAAATTCCCTACACATTCTTTACAAGAAACATCGAGGTCTCCATATAACTACATTAAATCTCTAATTACTTAATTGTATCCCAAAATAAATTTCTAGTGATTTTATAAACTCTAGTAGTTTTTTTTTATAACCAAAATAATATAAACACTAGTTACTTTCTAGCTAATGTCAAGTTTCTACTATACCGACGACAAGAGTTAAACTCACATTGATGGGTTGGGATTATTCGTCAAAGATTATCATCATTATCAAATCGCAAGTATATATCGTTCATCCGTAAATTTCAAGAAAACCTTGTAGTAAACAATAGTTTATGCCACAGAGCCACAAATTAATACCAAAGCTGAAATTTTCTTGTAATGATAACGATGATGCATTTTAAACATATTGGAGAGTGGGTCCATTTCTTTCCACTACCCTCATACACTAAGATGTTTAGTAGACTTAATCATATGATATATCTAATCAGTTATAATATAATAATCATTTAATATTATTATAGAAATTATTTTAATTTTGTGAAAACACGAATTAAAATTCATTTCTCTTAAAAAAAATATTATCTTCTTTGTCAACCTTTTTTATGTCGACGGCCTTATAATTTCTCTTTAAGTTTAATAGTTTTATGATTTCATCATAATTCTTTGAAGTTATATATATTAGATTTTCTACTATAGTTTTCTTAATTAACAGTAGTATAATTCTTAACTAATATTCTACATTAAAAATTCTTAAGAAAGTAATTTATTAATGAAAAAGTTTTTGATTGGATAATATTTTTCTAGTTTCTCTCATGACTTTTATCATAGTATACATAAATAAAAAGGAGAGAAAAGAATGAACAAGACATTATAAGTACCTCCTCTCCCCACCTCTTTCATTTAGCTTTGTGCCACCTTCTTCTAAAGCCAAACATATATTATATCTTCCTTCTGTTGCTATTATACAAGAAAAATAGAAAGAGTTATGGATCTTCATGATTTACCTGAAGAAGCTAAAAGACGACTACACACGATTGAGGAATCATCGGAGGATCTTTGCGTCGATTTCCGAGGTCGACCATGCAGGCCAAGCAAGCATGGTGGTACAAGAGCTGCTCTCTTTGTTTTAGGTGTCTCTCTTTCACTTTTACTCTCTCTATCTCTCTCTCCTCTTGTTAACATGAACTATATTAGTTCTATATATCGACTAGAGAGCATGTCACATATGGTCGGTCCGGTTTAAGCATTTTCCAACCATATAGTATGTTAAAATTTGTTTGGTTTTGTATATACGTTTAGGCTTACAAGCCTTTGAGATGATGGCGATTGCGGCTGTTGGTAACAACTTGATCACATACGTGTTCAACGATATGCATTTCCCTTTGTCGAAATCTGCAAATATCGTGACTAACTTTATAGGAACTGTGTTTCTTCTCTCGCTTCTTGGTGGCTTCCTCTCTGATTCATACCTTGGAAGCTTTCGCACCATGCTCGTTTTCGGCGTCATAGAAATCTCCGTATATTTTCTCTCCCTCTCTAGCTCGTTTAGCCTTTGTCATTTCTGTTTAAGATGCTCTTGAATATTCTACATCATCTTTCATCTCTAAGGACTAGTAACTTGTGATATATTAAAACTTAAAAGACAAAAGTCCAAAACTTTAACGTAAAGTTCTGATTAAAGTGAATGAACTAATTTTTTCTTGTTAAACTTTCGGTTCTTTGGAAAAGTAAATAGGCTATGTTATATGCTAATATTCTATCAATGTCACACAATAGTGACGTAAAAAAGAATGTTACACAAAAGTCTAGTAACTGCATAAGACATACATCCAGGCAACATGTAAACTTTGTAAAGATAATTGAACAAATTTAAAACATGTTCAGATTATAGTATCCACAATATACATTACATGTATTTTTTTCTAAGCTATGACAAATTGAGGAAATGTTTTGGCTAAAAAAAAACATGTAATTTAATTGAATCAGGGGTTCATATTATTGTCAGTACAAGCTCATGTTCCACAGCTAAGACCACCAAAATGCAACATGAAGGACACTACAACACAGTGTTTAGAGGCAAATGGTTACAAGGCGGTTACTCTCTACGCAGCACTCTGTTTAGTGGCCTTAGGGAGCGGCTGTCTCAAACCAAACATCATTTCTCACGGTGCGGACCAGTTTCAAAGGAAAGACTTGAGGAAGCTATCTAGTTTCTTCAATGCAGCTTATTTCGCCTTCTCAATGGGTCAACTTATTGCACTCACACTCTTGGTTTGGGTGCAAACCCATTCTGGCATGGACATCGGTTTTGGTGTCTCGGCGGCTGTTATGGCCGCCGGGATGATCAGTCTTGCTGCTGGTACTAACTTTTACAGGAATAAACCACCTCGCGGTAGCATCTTCATACCAATTGCTCAGGTAAATCCACAAGAGATTGTTTGTTTGCTCATTTAGCATCTTCACTTGTGTTTTTATGTTTCTTGTGCTTGCTCATTTTCTTCTTCAAACGAACTTAAAACCTTTTTAAACATAATTCTTTAGTTAATTGCAAAATGTTAAATGCATATTTTTCTATAAGTTTGTTTAGCACTTTACAAAATTGTTATAAGAATCAAATATTAATAAAATTTAAAATGTAACGATTTGTTTTTCAACATATAAACCCACACATGCCTCTTTACTAAATTTTGAGGCATTATAAAGAGTTTGATCTTGAATTTTATTCTTTGATCGATTCAGGTCTTTGTAGCCGCGATCACTAAACGAAAACAGATTTGCCCTTCAAACAAGAACATGCATCATCAACTTTCAACGGATCTCGTTCGTTTCAAACCTCTCCTCCATACTAATAAGTTCAGGTGATTAGCCATTAATCTCTTTACTTAAACGCTATATTAACTAACTAACTAACCGCAAAAAACGGCAGGTTTCTTGACAAGGCTTGCTTCAAGACGCAAGGCAAAGCCATGGAGAGTCCATGGAGACTCTGCACAATCGAACAAGTCCATCAAGTCAAGATTCTGTTATCAGTAATACCGATATTCGCATGCACAATCATCTTCAACACAATCTTAGCTCAGCTCCAAACTTTCTCTGTTCAGCAAGGAAGCTCCATGAATACACACATCACAAAAACATTCCAAATCCCACCAGCTTCTCTTCAAGCTATCCCTTACATCATTCTCATCTTCTTCGTTCCTCTATACGAAACGTTCTTCGTCCCAATCGCTAGAAAACTCACGGGAAACGATTCTGGAATCTCACCTCTTCAGAGAATTGGCACAGGACTCTTCCTAGCGACTTTCTCAATGGTTGCAGCCGCTTTAGTGGAAAAGAAGAGACGTGAATCGTTCTTAGAACAGAATGTAACGCTCTCTATCTTCTGGATCGCTCCACAGTTTCTGATATTCGGTTTATCAGAGATGTTTACAGCCGTTGGATTAGTAGAGTTTTTTTACAAACAGTCTTCACAGAGTATGCAATCTTTTCTCACTGCAATGACTTACTGTTCCTACTCTTTTGGATTCTATCTTAGCTCTGTTCTTGTCTCGACCGTGAACAGAGTTACATCTAGTAATGGGCCCGGGACAAGAGAAGGTTGGTTAGGTGATAACGACTTAAACAAAGATAGATTAGATCTCTTTTACTGGCTCTTAGCTTCATTGAGTTTTATCAACTTCTTTAATTATCTTTTTTGGTCAAGATGGTATTCATTTGATCCATCTGCGACACATCATAGCGCCGAAGTTAATAGCTTGGAGGATTTAGAAGATGGCGAAAATAAGAATTCCGTGACGGAGAAGCCAAGAATTTGACTAAGTATGTTTTAGATCATCTTGTTGTATGTTTCCTTTAGGAGGTATAATAGAACAAGTCTTTTGAAGAGTTTTAGATCTTTTATGCTTAGTAATCCGGTTGTAATCATAAGTTTTTGGAAGTGGTGGGTTTGAGTTTTTCTTGTTTTTAATTTAATTTTTGGGGTTTGTAATGATGAAAAGTTAGTTAAAAAGGTTTAGAAGAACTTGTTTTCTGAATGAATAATGTATTAAGCTAGTTGGTTTTGTGATGTGAGTCGACTTTGAGGTAATGATAACAATAGTGTCACCAATTGTTTTTAACTTTGTACAAGGTTATAAGATTTGGGGGTAAAGATGAAGAACACCAACCGCTTAAAACAACGTTTTTGTTTGGCGATTGCTGCGTTGAACAGCAACCACAAACAATAAGCGGATTTGACGTTTGAGTCATATGATGATTCCATAGACTTATGACACATCTTTGAAGTTGAAGAGAGATATAAATGGTCAATACCCATATATATTGACATCATCAGGTTAAAGATTTAGTGAGGCATCATTAATTAGTTGTAACCTTCGGGCAGACAGAGAAGGTCCACAAAACACTCTGCTCCATTGCTACAGATCTCATTGAAAAAAATAGTGTCTTCACCACTACAATATAAGAAAACATTTGAGTTTTGTGTGTTGTCTCATTGGCTCTAACAAGAAAATAAAAATACTATAATCCATATGTTAATTCCTTATCCTAACTTTTAATTGAACAATACATATCTAAAAAGGTTGCTTAAGGTTGTTAGAAGTTCTTGCAGCTAGGTCCAAGAATGTTTTTCAACCTCTACGAAATGGACCAACCCAATTTGATCGAGACCTATGTATTGGTTTTACTTGGAAATGCAAATTACAGAGCTTAATTATTACAAACCGTATTGGGTTTGAAAAAGACCACTTCACATATATAGATATGTCTGGATCAGTTTTTAAAGGATATTAGGAGAGAAATACGCGCGGATCTTGTTTAAATTTATATTTTAAATAATTTGTATTGAATTTTAAGTTTATTATTAATGTATTTTTGTCTAAAATATTTCTATTTTTTTTTATTTCTTCTTGATGATATATATATATTATATGTAATCCCTTTACACCAGTTGTATTAAATAGTTTCATTTTTTCTTCGATCTTTATATTCTTTTTATTCTTGTAAATCGTACTAATATAATATTTGTTAATTTTTTTAATTTAATATTTGATTTTTTTTTGATTATATATATATTTTATTGATTTCATCTTTTTTAATTACTTAAAAAAACCATAGATGATATTTTTATGTGGATATCTTTCTTTTTACTATTATTTTTAATAACTTTTATCTTTTTAATAGTTTATTAAATATGATTTGTGTTTTACAATTTTATTAGTTGAATTTTTATATAAGATTATTTGAAATTTTTTAACTTATTTAGTCTCATAATTTTTTTTCACTTGCATTAAAATTTAATTATATTTTTAGTTTATAAATGAAGTTTAAAACATTTAAAAAGAAAATAGAATTGTACATTTAAAACGTCTTGTATTATATAATATTTATAAGTTTGTATATAGTTAAATTAAATTTGAATTTTATTCTAATATAAATATATAGTATTAATATTTATTTATGTTTTTAATGTGTTTTAATATGTTTTAATGTGTTTGCTTTAAATATAATTAATTAATTATTTTATTAAACTTGAAAATGACAGGTGGTGCTCTCTCTAGCGCTGATGTGTCACTCAACTCCAAGTTTTATATATAAGATAGTGAAACTTGAGTAGAGAATTGTTACATTTTCATGTAATTCTACAATAGTATTTACAAGCATTATGATATGCTGTAACCTCAGGTTACACCTCTTATAGTCAAATACCACGTTCACGCCTAGTTTTGGGTATCTATTCAAGAACTTGTGTCATGCGTTGTGAAAGCAACACACTAAGCGCATAAAATGTTGAAAACAAAAAAGAAAAACGGAAAAGTAAGTAAACACAAACAGAAATTAGAGTTTTATGAGTTTTTCATTTGTTTTGTAATTTCTGCTATCTGCAGATAGTTAGTTGAGACATGCACATTGTATGACAAGACAGACAGATTGAGAGAGAGAGAAGCAAAACATCAACGCCATTGCCGTTCTGCAACTGCATTCCTGTTTTCATTTTATATAAATAACATCTCATGAACATTCAGAACTTGTTTCTCAATCTGACAGCTCTCATATTCCCAGAAATTCAGTCCCTTTTCTGTGCCTCACATGCGCTTATAGAGGTATGTTCATGATTCTCAAACATGGATCTCAAGAGTCTACTTTTTGGGAATTATCAATTTTTATGCCAATGGTGTCTAGTTAGTAATTACTGTAAGAAAACTGTGCAACATATAATCTGACCTTTGAGTTCCTAGATGTATAGCTTTGGTCCATAACGTTTTTGACTCCGACAAATCTCCTGCAAATTGATTATATTAGAAATAAACATTTTGTATGTAAATATGCAACTTATGAAATGTAGAGAGGTTTTAAGACTTTAAGTTGGATCTTTCTAGCATCCTCATGAGCATATAACATATGTATACACACATGCCATGATCATATATTGCATGTAATGACAAAATATATTGATTATGCATCATCCTGATGATTCATTTACATGATGTTATGCAGATTTAGGACTTTAAGAGGTGCAGAAGAGATGAGGGCCAAAGCTGCTTCAGGGAAAGCCATAATAGTTCTGTGCCTTGCCAGCTTTCTTGCAGGCTCACTGTTCATGAGTCGAACTTTAAGTCGTTCTTACGTGTCTGAAGAAGAGGATCAACATCTCGCAAGTCATTTGTCCAAGCATTTAGAGATTCAAAAGGACTGCGATGAACATAAACGCGTAATAAGACTTCTCTGCTTCTTCCTTACTAAAAAAATTCAAATAATTAGCATCTGCTCATACACTAATCACATTTTGTTTTTTTTTCTTTTGTTGATCAGAAATTGATAGAGAGCAAGTCCAGAGATATAATAGGAGAAGTATCTAAAACCCACCAAGCAGTAAAGTAATTAAAGTCTTATTATTTCTTGTGTTTTTATAACAAGATTGAGACAGAGGATGTAAACACTAAAAGTCTTTATGAATTGTGTAGAGCGTTAGAGAGAACAATGTCAACTTTGGAGCTGGAGTTAGCAACAGGACATACCAGCCAGAGAAGCAGTGAGTTTTGGAGCGAAAGGAGCGCAAAAAACCAGAGTCTGCAGAAAGTATATGCAGTGATAGGCATCAACACAGCTTTCAGCAGTAGGAAGAGACGAGACTCGGTGAGGCAGACATGGATGCCAACAGGAGAAAAGCTCAAGAAAATCGAGAAAGAGAAAGGGATTGTTGTAAGGTTGTGAAGTAAGCCACAAGTATCAAGAAAGGAAAAAAAAAAGACTCAAGTCACTAACTTTAAGATAACCAAATTAGTCAGTCATTTAAAGTTTGGATCTTTTGTTTTGTTTTTTGTAAGGTTTGTGATAGGACACAGTGCAACACCAGGAGGAGTATTAGACAAAGCCATTGATGAGGAAGATTCAGAGCATAAAGATTTCTTGAGGCTAAAACACATTGAAGGATATCACCAGCTCTCGACCAAGACAAGGCTCTACTTCTCAACAGCAGCTGCAATGTGGGACGCAGAGTTCTATGTGAAGGTGGACGATGATGTTCATGTCAATCTAGGGATGCTTGTTACAACACTTGCCAGATATCAATCAAGACCGAGGATTTACATTGGTTGCATGAAGTCTGGTCCTGTTCTTTCACAAAAGTAAGCTAAACTACTACTACTTATTTCAAATCCAAAAAAATTAAAAATTTAACATCTTTGGATACTTAGAAAATGAACTCTTAAGAAAAATACCATAATTTATACGTACTAAAATTCACAAAATAGTCTACATTTTTATTTTTATTTTGAAACAACATAATTTAAAATTCAACCATAAAAACTAAACCCTAAACTCAAACTCCTAAAACCCGAATTCCATAAAATTAGATTCTAAACCCTATAAACTCAAAGCTCAAAACTCTTTTGAATTAACATTTTTGTATATATATATATATATTCAAAACTCTTTTGAATTAACTTTGTTAATCTCTTATTTATCCCTGTCCGAAATGTAAATAAACAGGGGAGTGAAGTATCACGAACCAGAATTTTGGAAATTCGGAGAAGAAGGGAACAAATACTTCAGGCATGCGACAGGGCAGATTTACGCAATCTCCAAAGACTTAGCTTCGTATATATCCACTAACCAGTGAGTGATTCATAATATAATAATCAGAGATTCAGAGTATTAATTCATGTGTTTCTTGAGCTATAAGTTATAAAATCATATACACATACCGTGGACACGCGCGCAGGGGAATACTGCACCGGTACGCGAACGAGGATGTGTCGTTAGGAGCGTGGCTGCTCGGTTTAGAGGTTGAGCATGTGGACGAGAGATCCATGTGTTGCGGAACTCCACCGGATTGTCAATGGAAAGCTCAGGCAGGGAACGTGTGCGCTGCGTCGTTCGATTGGTCTTGCAGTGGTATTTGTAAGTCCGTTGATCGGATGACACGTGTACACCGAGCTTGTGCTGAAGGAGACACTCCTCTCTCTAATTTTCGCTTCTTCTTCTGAGTTTTTTTATGATTTTAAAGTTTGCTTATTGTTAGTTGGTAGCGTTTTGTGGAAACAATAAGGAAAGGTTACAGTAATAAAAGATTTGCGAGATAATTTGACTTTTTTTGGGTGTGGAAAATTGGTTTCTTCTTTTCCAAAAAATTAGGAAAATTCTTGGGTTCATCTGTAGGGATGAATTCATTCATTCACCCCCTCTTATTTTAACCAATGAGAATCTGTCATGTAATATTATTTTAAAATAAAAATACAAAATAAAAATACAAAATAAAAATTAAAAGATTAAATACTCAAACAAATATTTTATTAAATATATATAATTAATTAATGTATATAAAAATTAGAATTTAGATTTTAAAGATTAGAATTTAGGTATTAGAGTTTAAAATTTCGAAAATAAAATAAATAATCATGTAAATATATATTTATTAAAAATAAATATAAATAAAATTTGATATTATGTTTGGATTCACTATTTTGAATTTAGGGTTTAGTTTTTCATCATTTAAAATTTCAAAAATAAAAAAATAGTTATGTAAAAATATATTTTCACTAAAAATAATTCTATATAAACTTTAGTATTATGTTTGGGTTCACTATTTCTAAACTAGGGTTTAATATATTTTTATTAAAAAATAAATTTAATATTATGTTTAGGTTCACTATTTTCAATTTAGAATTTAGTTTTTCTTCATTTAAAATTTCGAAATAAATATATGTAAAAACAAATTCTACATAAACTTCAATATTATGTTTGGGTTCACTATTTCTAATTTAGGGTTTAGTTTTTTTCATTTAAAATTCCAAAATAAACAAATAATTATGTCAAATAATTCTACATAAACTTTAATATTATGTTTGAGTTCACTATTTTCAAATTATGATTTAGTTTTTTATATTAAGAAAAAAAATATTTAAAATTGTGTTATATGGTAAATTACCTTAATTGATTTTATTATATGGCATATTCTTATTGGCTAAAATTATCTTTTTTTTGGGACCCTTACTTGTTAAGTCATGGATTTGATTTTTCTTTTTTAGCAAGAAAGGATATAATTTTGAATCGGTAGAAATTCCAATTTTGAAAGAAACGGTTGAGATACGGATCAGCCGAAAGAAATCTTTTCATATTTTTAATCAGGTATTAAATATGAAAACTAGATTTTGCATCCACGCTACGCGTGGGTATTTTGTTGATAAAAATTATATACAATCAATTACATCTATGATGATATAAATTTTATATATTAGTGTTTTGATAATATATTAAAAATATAATGATATTAATATAATAATTTTATATATGTCGTATAATTTTATTAAAAATATAAAAATTTTGTTTTGAATCTATATATGTCGTATTTCAAAAATGTGTTAATTTATCAAACACTTATAATTTAATATACTCAAACTAACTAATTTTTTTACAAATTAATCAAATGTTACTTTTTAAACATAATATTGACATGATGATAAAATATTATACATTCACTTCTTTAAATTAAGAAGAAAAAATACTTTTTTTTATCATTTTCACTTTTATCTCAATTATATATGTGTTATTTAAAAAAAAAATTTCTGCTCTTGTTTAACCAATACAATTTTTTTTGATTTATTAATGTAAAAAACAAACTAATAAATAAAATATTTACTTTGAGATTAATAACAACTTAAGTTTTGAAACCAAAATAATAGTTGAATATGATATGAATAAAATCACACAAAATATGTGAATTAAATATATTTTTGTCAATTGGTTGTGTTAAATTTTAAATAATTTTTCAGTGATTATACATCATCTCTTCTAATAAGAATGAATTTTTGTTTAATCATGTTCCTTTTTATTCTTATTATATATGTTTTTTAGTCTTATTTATATATTTTAATGATTTTTATATGATTATATTCAGTTTTATTATATTTATTCTCACTTTTTCTAATTATAATTAAGTAGAAAAAACCGGTACAATTTAATACATACAAATATAGAAAAATTAATAACAAATTGAAAAAAATAAAAATTAAAAATTTCTATTAATCTATTGCAATTCTAAATCGAATATACAAAATGTAATTTTTTGATTATTTTTGCATAATATATTACATGAGGTTATGTGAAAATATGTTTTGCATATGTAACAAAAATTTAGATGAATATAAATCATAATTATTAGTTATTTAAAATTTTACGTGAAAATTTTTAAAATCAAATAAATTAATCTTGATAAGTATCATATATTTTTATTATAGATAACAAATTAAATCTGTAACTTAAACAGTGATATTGAAGATTTTAATATCAGGTTGTTTTTTGTTAATAGAAATTTCTTTAGTTTTTAATTTATTTTCTTAACAATAATATTAGAATTAAGAATTTTTTTTTAATTGACAATTTTGATATATACAAATAAAATTAAATTTTTAAATGCTGATGCGGATGCACTGAAATAATATATTTTTAACTGTTATTAATAATAGAAAAATTTGTTAACAATATTATTTTAAATTTTTTTCTATAAATATATTTTTTGTTAACAATATAATTTTAAAATGTGGAATTTTTTAATTTTAAATTTTGATGTGGACCAATAGAATTGAACTTTTAAATCCTATGTGGATACTTTTAGAGAAATATAACTTTAACTTTTATTAGTATAGATTTAGAAATCAAAGCTGGAAGATCCTACACGATGCCTGTTGCGGTAAGTGATATTGGTCTATCCTCCTTGTTTTGAAACTTACCTAATGTATTTGGATATTGCTTGGTCAGCTAATTGTTACCTTTGTGGTTGAGGTTGGGTTGTTAAAACCCTGTTAGATGCAATGTTATTCCAAATTTTTTTTTCGGATACCTCAGTCTCCTTCGCCTTAATGACGGAACCTCTTACTCTATTTTCAGTGCTTCATTTTTTAAAAGTGTCGAGTATCAATCACTTGACACGTTTCTCAGATTGCTTGGAATTTATCATTCTTCTCAAATTCGATGGTTAAACTTTATAGATTTTATGATCTCTTTTGGAATATTAAAGCAGCTTCTAGTGGTTTTGTTTATATCTTCTTTCATCATATTCTTTGTAATTTAACTAATATTTAAACAGATAGTTTAGTCAAATTTGTTATTTTACGTTGTAATAAGTCATTCTTTAGTGCAACCTAACTCTATATTTTTGTTTTTTTAATTGAAATGGTTGCACACAAAGGAAAAAAAAACTTAATTTTTATTATAGTATGTGACAAAAATTTGATTGCTAATGTAAGAGTCCCTGAATATGTGTGCATATATCTAATTTAAATTCAATATTTTCCTATTTTCCTACTTTAATATTGAAAATAATATAGCTTTAAATATTATTATAAATTTTAATAAACAATATTTTCTTATATTGTTTTGTATTAACAATGTAATTTTATAATTTAGATTTTTTTTTTAATTTTAGTTATTGATGTAAACTAATAAAATTGACCTTTTAAATCTTATGTGGATGTCATTAGATGCATATAGCTTCAACTTTTATTTTTCTATAAATATAATTTTTTGTTAACAATAGAATTTTTTTAAAAATTTAATTTTAAATATTGATGTAGACAAATAGAATTGAACTTTTAAATCCTGTGTGGATATTCTTAGAGGCATATAGCTTTAACTTTTCTTAGTAATAGGATTTAGAAGTCTCCTTGTTTCACTACAAGAAATCAACCATTTCACAACGACCATATTCGTCGTTAAATCGTTGTTAAATGAGGTTTGCGACGATTTAACGACGAATTCCAGTTCGTCGTATATTGATCGTCGTAACTGGTAATTCGTCGTAAAATCGTCTTTAATTAGCGAGAAACAAAGAATCGTCGTTAAATCGTCGGGAAGCATTCGTCGTAACATCGTTGTAAAAGTAACGACGATTAAACGACGAAAAAACATTTGTCGACAATTTGTTGCAAATTCGTGGTCGAAGAATCGTCCTTAAATCGTCGTTACTATACATTCGTCCCTAATTCGTCGTAAACATATCGTTGGTAATTCGTCGTAATTTACAATGATTTAAGGACGAAAGTTTATTTAATTTTTAAACCCAAATTTTTTTTGAAATAATAATAAAAAATGAAATAAATTAATTTGAATAAATTAATTTGAAAATTTGAAAATAAAATTATTTTAATTAAAAATAAAACAAAATATTTTTATTACAACAAAAAGAAATCATATTTAAGCATCATAATCAATTTCGAAATCTCCAAAATCGTCCGCAAGATTTGTAACCGGAGCATGTGATTGATCCTCTCCACCACTTGTAGATGCTCCTTGAGTACTCGCAGCTTGTGTCGCTCCTCCACTTGTAGATGCTCCTTGAGTACCCGCAGCTTGTGTCGCCGCTCTCCGTGCCGCCAATCTTGCCTCCTTTTCCGCTGCACGTTTTTGACGTTTTGCTCGCAAGGCATTTGCAACATCTGGGACTGAGAGGGCAATGATATCAAAGATGGAGTCATACTCTGAAAGCTCCTCCTGAACTTCCTGGTGATATGCGCTTTGAGACTCATCTAAAGTTGCAATCTTGGCCCGTAGAACGACTGGAGCATCTTCTCGTCCTCGGCGGCGTGGTGCGGATGACGAAGCACTCAGGACGTCTCTAATAGATCCTATCCCTACAACTTTTCCCTTCTTTTTCGGAGCGACCTACATTTTAAATTAAATTTTATTAGAAATCAAAATATTAAAAATAAATAAATAAATAATATTTATTAAATATATATACCTCCTCGAAGATTTGATCGATCTCACGAGTAGTCAACCCTCCGGATTGAACTGAAGAACCTCCGGGAGATAGTTGGGTCTCTCGCTCAGCAACCTTTGAAGTAACTTCATTATAGAGCTGCTCGGCTTTCTCAGAAACGAATGCACCATCCTTTTTCCGGTGACACTTCGCGAAAACCTCTGTCATAGGCGGGAGTTCGCCTCCATTTAGGAGCATTGTGATTTTTTTGGGTTATGGGAGGCACTATATATAGATTTTTATTTGGCTTACCATCGAATTAACAACGTTATTTAACAACGAATTTACGACGAAATGTAATTTAGCGACGAATTAACAACGAAAATGAGAATCGGGTGAAAACGTGTTTGACCGACCTATTATTTTGTCGTAAATTCGTCGTTGATTCCCGACGGAAATTATTCGTCGTTAAATCGTCCCTAAGTTACGACGATTTCACGTCGACTCTTGTTATCGTCGCCAGATCGTCGTTATTTCACGACGATTTAACGTCGATTATGTTTCGTCGCAAATTAACGACGATTTGGCGACGATTCTAAGAATCGTCGTGCAATCGTCGTTAATTCGAAGGGAATTTACGACGATTTGTAGTCGTCGTAAATTATCGTTGCTAAAGTCCTACTTTCTTGTAGTGTTTTGAGGCTTACCGAATGTATTCAGATGCTACTTGGTCAGCTAATTGTTACATTTGTGGTTTAAAGCTAGGTTGTTAAAACCCAATCAGATGTTATGTTATTTCAGAAATTGGATACTTCAATCTCATTCGTCTTAATAATGGAACTTCTTTCTCTATTTTATGTGCTTCGTTTTTCAAAAGTGTCAAATATCAATCATTTGACATGTTTCTCGGATTGCTTGGAATTTATCATTCTTCTCAAATTTGGTGGCCAAGCTTTAGAGATTTTATGGTCTCTTTTTCAATATTAAAGCGTCTTGTAGTGGCTTTATTTATATCTCCTTTCAATATATTTTTTGTAATCTAGATAATAGTTAAACATATAGTTTAGTCAAGTTGGTTCTTTTATGCTGTAATGACTCATTTTTTATGAAACTTAACTCTATTTTTTTTTTGATATGGTTACACACACATAATTTTTTTTTTTTTAAATTGTTATATGTGACAAAAAATTGGATATTAATGTAAGAGTCTCTAAATATGTGTATACATCTAATTTAAATGTAAAAATTTCCTATTTTAATATTATTTATTTTAGTTTTTCATTATTAATATAAATTATATATAATTTCTTTATCTTTAATAAAAACAATAATAGAATTTGTAAACATTTTAATTTTCAATATTGAAGTGGACTAATAAAAAAATTATACATAATTTTTTATTTAGCAATAATATTACAATTTGAACTTTCTTAATTTCTTTATTCAAAAATAATATTAAAAATTGTAAATTTTCCTTATTTTCGAATGTTGATGTGGACCAATAGAATTGATTTTTTAAATCCTATGTGGACGCCTTGAGAAGCCTATAGCTTCAACTTTTATTAGTATAAGATGCTGGAATAATGGGACAATTGACTTAATTTAGGAATTAGATGGAGCTAGATCAAGTAAAAAGGAAATATTTTTATCATGCTTCACCCAAGTTGAGATTAATCAACATTTATTCACATTAATTTAGTAAACTATGTTTGTATAATCTATAATATAACTAAAGATTATTATTAATAGTATAGAGGACAAAAACTGGGGGAGTTTTGTTCTATTATTTGTTTTGGACTATTTGGATTATAATGAGAGAGATATTTTTTAGGAGTTACGATCGGAATTGGATAGGACCCATGTTTAAAAAAGCGCTAGGCGTTAGTAGGGCGGTCGAGGTCTGCCTAACGCCTAGACAAAAAATCGGGGATTAATCGGAGATTAATTTTTATATTAATTTTAATTATTTTAATTATTTTTTTAATAATTATTCATTTTTAAAAATTAGTTTTTTTACATTAGAGCATACATAACTAAATTTTATATAAGTATATACATAATGGTAGATCTAAAAAACATATTGGTGGATTGAATACTCATATTTAACTTAAATCCATAAATACCCATAACATTTTTTTTAAAAAATAGGTCTTTTGTGTTGTCCCACATCGACAAACTTGGATAATTGAGAAGGGGAAGCTGCGCTATAAATAGGAGTCTTCATCTTCTGTGAAGTTAATTCATTTTCACATTCTGGTCGCGATTTATGTTAAATAGTCTCCGAGTTTTATCTTAAGTCAACGATTTTATTTTTTAAATAATCGGTGATTAATTGGAAGTAAATCAGTAACCGCCTAAGCTGACCGCCTAGGCTAAAATCGCGGTGGCATGCCTCAGGGTATTTTTCGAACACGGGATAGGACTTACATAGCAGCTAGGGCGTGAAGAAAAAGAAAGGAAAATCAAAACCGCCTACAAAATCAGTGGGACCCACCTCTCCCCAGAAAAATTGTGAGCAGAATAAAATAAAGCATAGAATAAAGCATCTTCTCCTACAAAATTGGTCAAGCTTTTGATCAATACCCCAAAAATCCTAATCCTAATTTGAGAGGGAAAATCTCTCCGCCAAAAAAAACCCTTCTTCTTCTTCCCCCCCCCCCTTTTCTCTTTCTCTCTCCTCTCCCTCCAAATCTGCATCTATCTCGAATCTTCTCTCTCTAGATTTTTCTAGTTTTAGGTTTTGTCTTTAGTATTCAGTGTCGGAAAAAACGCTTGTTACAGTCATGGCGGTGATGGACCGCGGTCGGAAGGCCAAGAGAGCGAGGCGTAGCAACAGAATCTCCGCCGATCTCTACGATTTCTCCACTTTTCCGGTGGAAGAGATGTGCACGTCCAACTTGCCCCCGTTCCGCGACGGAGTGAGATCCTTCCTCTCTACCCACGCACGCGTCACTTTCCCTACCTCGACGACGCTATTCTCCAGCCTGATGACGTGGCAGATCCTTCTCAGACATGGAGATTCGACGGACGGTTCAGATCTCTCGACTAGACTCGTCTCCCTCGACGTTGTGGAGGAGGATGTAACCAGATCCTCTAGATCCGTTTACTGTGACCACTGCCGAGTCGTTGGTGAGTCCACGTCCCTTAAAAAAAAAGGTTTTAAATTGTAATCACTGCACATGCATAGATTTGAAAGCAAGATACTAAAGCAAAATCCTTTTTTTTTTATGTTGATGTGTTTTGTAAAGGCTGGAGTAGCCATCCAGTGTGTAGAAAGAGGTACCATTTTATTATACGGTCAGGAAGAGACAGTAAAAGCCACAACGTTGGCCTGCAAAAGGCTTGCTCGAGGTGTGGTAATACACAGAACTTGTCCGAAGGAAGCAATTGCAAGTGGTGCAGCTTGGCTCTTGACACCGAGGACTGGGTTTACTCTCAGCTAGAGGACAACACTCACCTCCTTCACGGCGTTATCCACTCAAACGGATATGCTCATCTCTTGTCTCTCAACGGTAGAGAAGGTGGCTCTGGTTTTTTGACTGGTCGTGCCATTATGGACTTTTGGGACAGGCTTTGTTCCTCCCTTGCTGTTCGTAAGGCGAGTGTGATGGATGTGTCTAGGAAGTATGGAATGGACTACCGGTTGCTTAATGGGATTACTAGAGGTTGTTCGTGGTACAATGAGTGGGGGTATGAATTCAAATCTGGGAGTTATGCACTGACAAGAGAAGTTTACCAGGGTGCGTTGAATACGCTATCTGCGATGCCTCTCTCTGAGTTCTTGTTCCAGGGGAGGAGGGCAAGAACCCAACTCCACTCCACTATTGGCTTCTACCAATCACTCTCGTGTTCAGAGCTTGTGACCGTGAGAGACCTCTTTTCCTTTCTGCTACAGCTGATTCGTGAGAACCGATCAAAACCCGCAGCAAAGCCGTATGTTCTGTGTGCTTGGACTAGGAGTGATATAGAACGTGTACAGCAAGCCATGGTTAAGATAGTGAAAGCTGCAGGAGGTCAACGAGGCAACTGGGTTACAAGGTGGGCTCTCAAAAGGTCTATTTGCAAAACAGCATCTCCACAGCTGATTGATTACTGTCTAAAGCATTTTGGAGGGTTTTTGGCGGATGATGGATCACGAGTAGTCTGCTTCCGTTGTAACCCTGGTTCGAACGACTTTGAGTACAGGTAATGTTTCTTCATTTTCCTGGTTGGTTCGGCTGGTTTCCAATTTGCAAAATCTTAACCTTTGCTCGTGAACTTCAGGCTTGAACCTGTCAACAATGTGCACCGCTTATCTAATCAAGACATAAATTTTGCATCAGAAGAGCAAATCAAATGCGACTTAAGATATTTGTATGACACTTTATTGCACCCACAAACCATGGCCGAGTTTAGGTCTCAGGCAACAAGAGTTAAAATGATTGATGCAGCCACAAAGATACTTGATTGTAAGCATTTCATAAAAGAGTACCTGTCTAGCACGGTTAACCCCTTTGCAATCAACCTGTGGTGCAATGTTGAGCTCTCGGATGAGGCCAAAGACTGCCCATCCCCTCCACCTGAACTTTTGGTTTTGCCATTGGACGCTACTGTTTCTGACCTGAAAAGCGAAGCTGTGAAGGCGTTTCAGGAAGTGTATGCAATGTTCAAGAGGTTTGAAGTTGAGGAGCTCCTAGGTTATGGCTCTATAGATGACTTCATTACCCTGAAGTTTTTAGTTGGCACAAATGGGGTCATACGGGTTAAAGGGAGATGCTCATCAAAACACGGGCTCCTCCGATACCGCATGGAGAGAGGAGTGGAGAATTGGAAGGTTGATTGCAAGTGTGGCACAAAGGATGATGATGGTGAAAGGATGTTAGCCTGTGATATGTGTGGTGTGTGGCACCACACTAGATGTGCTGGGATCCAGAACTCTGATGCACTACCTTCCAAGTTCCATTGTTTTAAATGCATTGATTTGTACAGCAAGAAAACAAAGCAATCTGATAACAAGCATGGTTCTAGTCAAGTGCCCAAAACTGGCTTTGTTTGTAGAGGTGAGTCAGCTGCTATGGGCAGTGGATCTAATTTATCCTTAACACTTAGTGTAGGCTGACTGTAATTCTGATCTTTTTGTATATAGGTTTATTTCTAGGCATAAAACTGCAAGTGGCTTAATATGTTAACCCGTGATTGTAACACGTGACTACTTGAAGATTTCAATCCTAGACTTTTAAATGTTATGTTTTCATGGGTTTGAGACATTTATGAAGAACAAATGTTTTTTGCTAGGAGCATGTTACCTTTCCTTCATTGTTGCACTTTACTCCTAATTCTTAACATCTTCCTCATTCAGGGTCACTTGCCTCTGCCTCCACACTTGGGTTGTCCAAATCTGTTGAGAGCACTCAATAAGCATCAGACAAGAACCTCAAAGATAGTCTCATGAAGCTAAAAAAACATAAAGCATACAAGGCCAACTACTATGACTACTTGAACTTTTCCTAAACGAAGATATTGTGACTAAAGTATGCAAATGATTTGAGTAATCTCACCACTAAACAAAGAAGCATGTGTTTGCATTCTTATTGATGAACCAGAATCTACCTTCTTGATCAGCGCTGCAAAACTTCTTAATTCACTTTAGCTGGGCTTCCTCTTCTAACTAATCTTGCTCTTGCACCTTGCACGTTTTTGTCAAAAACAGTTTCCTCAATGGAAATTGACTTTTGGGCTAGCTCCATAGTTGGCTGAGCCAAGTTTGGCATATACTAACCATCCTCGGAGACAAATTTGGCCCTCCTCTGGAGAACTTGAGTTAGGAAGCAAGAGCGGAGGATTTGCCTGCAATAGCCGACCAAATGAATTAGTTTTACATAGCAAGTATTTCAATCATCAGAAACAGCAAAATGTAACATAAAAAGAAAATGCTATTCTAATAGAAAATGGTTCTATAATAAAAGCAAGCTTGAGACTTCAAATAGCACAACTTGACCTGGAAAGAATTTACAGCACGACAACGTTACAATTAAATTTTACTTCTTACATTGGAGAGTTTAGAAAGGCACGAAGTTGCGAAAGCTGAAATTGAGCAGAGAGCTTACCTTTGATTGTAACATATACGAGGAGAAGTAAGAACTCATATGCTCCTGCCAGAATATTGTCCTTCGACTTTAATGTATCAATAATCATGTTGCTATTGAGTGTGCAATAGCTTTTCATGCGAATGGACTTCGAAGGAGTTGATTTTCAGTAGGTTCTTCTCTGCAACCTATACTTAGAATAAATCTCCGACCTGAAACAACTGCCAACGCTTTTTGTTAAACACCAACAAAGAAAATGGAAAAAAATAATGCATATGATAGGCTATTAGCTAGAAATCCAACAACTGACCATCATCATGAAGATTCTAAGCATTTTCATCATTTCGAAGATCTGCTGGTCCGTAAGTCTTGATACATAGTATTTTTCCAACGTTTTTCTCCAAACCCTACAACAAGCAGAGAAACTAACATCACCGACATCACCAATCAAAAATTTGCTGATGATGAACAGAATAGAGGATAATTCTTGTGATGACAACAAAAGGGAATCAAACTAACCTCCAAGACACAATCAATATATTCATCTGTTAAATATTCCCTAAAGGCCGTTTCCATGGCGAGAAATAATTTATGAACCTTCTTGCTGCGAAGATTGTATGGAACGAAAACGATGCGAGGAAGCTGGGATTCATCAAATCAATTGGTTTATCAGCACAATACATAGAAACACAAAGCGATACAATAACTTCTAAAACTTTGCCGAAACATATATATCCAATTCACACAAAACCTTCGATTTGAGTAATTTAAGAATCTCAATTTTCAAAACACGACGAAGTGTTCAGAATCATACCTCTTGATAGATCGAACAAGATCGATTGAAAAAGCAGCACACTTCTTTTTTTTTTTCCGGGAAAATCATCGAGTTCAACTGATTGATTTTCGCGCGTTTCCATGAGAATTGAAACCCTTATCCCCGGTCCATAATTCTCTCGACGGGAAGATTGAATTGATAAAAAAAACCACAAAAACAACAACTGAACGGATTTAAAAGAAACTTCTCTTTGGAAGGTTAGTCTCTTTCTCTAATTGGTTTTGCAACAGAAGCAGCCATGTGAAACGGTAAAGAAGAAGCAGAGAGGAATCGTGAAAGATGAAGAAGAAGAAGCAATAGCATCGCTGCAACGAGCTGTAACATTCATCCACCAGACAGTTTGTTCAAGAAAAGAGATGAACGGAGTTAAATGCACCGTTGAATGTTAGGTTACAGTTTACAACAAAACATTAAATGGGCCAAACAGTTATCAGGCCCAATAAAGATCATTAATGGGCTGAGTTATCAAATATCTAACCGGAGAGTCTTTCTTTTCCGTCTGCAATTTCCGAGTGAGGAAAGGTTTAGGGTTCAGAGAATAATGGAGGAGGATCGTCGGAGTTCGCCTGCTTGTATTGAGGTTCTGGTTGCAGGCGGCGGAAATGTCGTCAAATGGATCGATATATCTGTGCCTTCTCCTTCTCCTTCTTCTTCCATTATCGGTACTAATTCAAGTGAAGACAATGGTCGTGTTCTGCTCCCGTCGACTGAAGAAGACTATGCCTCTAGCTGTGAAATTGAGGAAACTGAGATCTCTTTCATTTGGAAAATCAACAAGACGAGCCCAAATGTCCTTGAGCTTCTTCAGCTCTCTGCTAAGTCGGGATTTCCAATGACCGGGCTGCGTTTCGTCTTTGCTCATAATCTCTCTCCCTTTGCTTTTGTATTCGCCGAAGAGGTAGATTAAATGAAACTCGTCTAAGATTTGATCCTTTAGTGTATTGAGTTTGTGTGTGTGTGTGTTGAAGTTGAAGCTATGGAATTGAATTGCAGGGTAGTGATAGTGTTAGTGGTCGAGTCGTCTTCTTTCTTTACGCCCTCACGCCGTCTGGTGTTGTCTACGTCCTTAAACTCTCAAATACGCAAGCCTATAAGTCTGGCTCAGTCTTCCCGCTTGATCATCTGATTCACTTGGATGTTCGGCCTTACTTGAACGAAACTCATGTAACCAGTGTCGCTGCATCCCCTGGCTTCCTTTTTCTTGGGAGATCTGATGGTTGTGTCTCTTGCTTACAACCTTTTGTGTCTCCTCAGAAACATTCAGGTACATGCTTACTCTACACTAGCTTAGTATCTTAGTTTCGATGTTTCTTCCGCTCTCTGACCAATTTCCTTGTCTCTGATCAGGTTTCCACCAGGAGCTGCGTGATGATACAGGATTCGGTCGTCTATGGGGATTTGTAAGGCACGTCTTGTAGTAAAGTTATTAGAAAACAAAATGTCTTTTCTTTACATTAGCTATCTTTTGGTTATATGCTGTTCTTTTTCCTTCTCGTGATGTTCATCTAAATAACCACTTATAATGTGCAATGTAGGGGGGCAGTTATTGCAGCGGTGCAAGATTTATTTATATCAGAAGTTCATGGGAGAAAGTTTATATTTGTGCTTCATGCTGATGGGGCATTACGTATCTGGGATATCTTGACTTATAGCAGGGTTTTGTGTCAGAGTATAGCTGCTAAAAACCTTGAGGGTAATATCTGCTAGTTCTATCGGTAGCCGTTAATTGATTATGTTTTGATTATCTTTTTACCTCTGTTTTGACCTTTTTCATGCTTCTTTCACTAGGGGTTATGTGTCTGAGGTTATGGTTGGGAAAAGCTGACTACGACTCTGGCATCATTCCAATAGCTGTATTGTATAGAAATAGTATGGTAAGCTTTTACAACCTGTATTTGAAATTCCTAACGACTGACGGGTTGACTTGAGTGTCGAATTCTATCTTTAATACAATTTTCCCATTTTTTGAAGGGTGTCAGCGTGGACGTGATCACTGTATATGGCCTGCGCTTTATTTCTGGGGAGGGGATAGCTTTTTCACTGGATTCTGGATTACAGAATATTCCAATGGAAGGGGTACAAGTGTTTGGGCTCATGCTATTCGGTTTTTCGTTTGCTCATAACTATTCGGTTTTCCCTGTAATGTATGTCTTTTGTCGCAACTTTGTTAAATTGCATATACTGATTCCTGACTCTCGCAGGGGGAATTGCGGGATGTAAGATTTACTTCCGACCAGATCTGGATTCTAAAAGCCGATGATTTGACATCTCACATGTTGTGCCATATATCCAGCGACATGTAAGTTCGAGAAGACTTTTTTCCTGCTGATTTGGTTGAGTTACTTGGTACGCCAGTTTAGTATCCATGTAAAAATTGCATTATACTGGTGTGTTAAGCGATTCTGCATATACGTGCTTTATCTTGGAACTTATACTATTTGGAAACATTAACAAATAGTAGGTGAATTTCTGTGTTAAAAGAGTATTCTTGAAAAAATGCAGAACTCTAGGTGAAGCCATCTCCAGAGGTTGCATTTCTGGGATTGGTTTGTCAAAATTTTAGTAGGTTAAGCTAGAAAGCTTTTTAGTATCTAAACTGTTGAGGGAATTGCTGCTCTAGTGCATCTTTACGTAGTGGTTGTGCTATTTACTACTACAGATATTTTAGTGTTCACTGCTTTGATTTTTGTTTCTTGATGGTTGATAATGCTGTATTTTAAATTGTTTTCCTTGACCTAGGGAAGCACACTCTTACACTTTGCAGGAAGAATGCATTGCTGAGCAGCTATTTTTAAGTTCTAAGAGCTCTTCACAGGAGCTTCTTTTGACAACGCATTCACTGTTTTCATCCGCAAAGGTGTTTATGCTAAACCATAGCTTTCATTTTGCTGAAAAAACCGTTATACCCAATCTTTTTCTCCTTTTACGCATGTTATGCTGTAAAACAATGTTTATTTGTCTGAGTCCATCTTTACCTATATTACACTTTGCAGGAGCAAATTATGGGATTCATTTCATCACTCTTCTTACGCAGGCTTCTTTGTCCTGGAATTTTTCACAGTGATGCCTTGCGTCTAACATTAATGGACCACAACAAACGCTGGACTGATTCTGAGTTTCAATCTTTAAGTCTTGATGAGCTTAAAAGCGAGATTCTTTTACTGGTTGAGCATGAGGTTTGGTTCTTGCTATGTTCTAGAGTACCTTGTAGATACAATGCATTCTACTGTTAGTTGGCATAACTCTGGGTCATAAAAGCTGAAATATGCCTCTTTTTGTGTCAGGTTACTGGTGAAACTTCTATTTCAGTGTTTCACTGGTGGGAAAACTTTTGTACATGTTATCTCCATCATTGGTGCAACAATAATGAACCTCGGACGTTGCTGGTTCAGTCAGATGTTATTGGTTTAGTTAGAAAGAGTTCTGTATCGTTGTTCTTTAGATTAGAGAATGCTGAGCACAGCCTTGGAGGTATGTAAAGGATTCTTGATCTATTATCTAGAACCATAATTTCCTTGTATTGCTTACAATCTCTTAAGAGTTAATTAGATGCCTGCCTTTTGATAGGATTCAGCATGATGACAAGCTTAAGCTTGGGCATGTCTCACAGTGAACATGAGATTCTGTTGGGGGTACTGAAATGTACTTTGAAGATCAGTAAGCAGTGGGGCGGTGCTCCATATGCCATGTATTATGAATCGGTTACTGGAAAGCCAGTTATCTCATCGGATGAAATAATTTTCCGATTAGTTGACATCCTTGAGTCGGGATATGCTATGTCCATAGGTCAGCGTACGTGGTCGGATCTTGGTGCTGATAGAGCATGGGAAAAAGAATTAGAAGCTCATAAAAATCTTAGATTGTTCTCCATTGATATGTTATTGTCTCTCTCTGCTCTATGTCAAAGGGCTGGATCTTGGGAAAAGGTTTTTACTATCATGGAGCACTATTTGAAGTATCTGGTCCCTAAGAAATTTATGAATAACAATAATGGTGAGGCATTATCTGATATCTGTAGTTCTATCCTCGTCCACGCCACTTCTCAGTTTGTGAAGGTGATGTTTGAGTCTGCCTTTGACATCTTCATACTCGTTAGCTATCTGCTTAACATCTCAGGGCAGGTCAGTTACCACTTTGTATCATATCATTGTCAAAATGTATTTCTTTGGAATCAGTGCAGTTTATATTTTGACACTAATGTCACATATTCTGTTTTTTGCATTTATATATCATAAACTCAGTCATCCATTATTTTTATTCTTTGGCATTTTCTTTCTGCAGGTTAATATGTCACAGCAAGACATATGCAAGCTACGGCTGGAGTTGCTCCCGATGATCCAAGATATTGTCTCAGAGTGGCTCATTGTCCATTTCTTTGTTAACACTCCGGCCGAGTCGACGTCATTGGAAGATTTCAGCTTTAAACTCTCATCTCTACAGATTGGTAGGTTGTTGTTCTTGAAAAATATTCCACGAAGCTCATACATCACAGTCAATCCAATATTTCTGACTGGACACAACCGTTTTATCATTGCAGATAGCAGCATTGACAAAAGATCATGGAACACAGTGCTGGGAAAATGTGGTTTCTCATTGGCGCATATTCTTATTTTTAGTGACCGAAGTTGCATTGTGGGAAGCCTATCTAACTTGGGATATCTTCCAAGTTCACAAATCATTACACATTTGGTACAGAACTTTATTAGCTGGATTCGTTATAGTAAAAGAGGAGAGGACTCTTCGTCACTTCTAAGACGCTCAACTGAGCTTATTCTTAGGTTAATAAGGAATGGACAGACTGATGCTATTGAGGTAAAAGAAATATTTTAGCTTCTTTGACGAAGACAACAAAAACATATCTCTAGCTAACTTCTAGTTAAAATTAATTGCTGATTCCTCTTTTATATTTTTTCGTGTATTCTTAATTACTTTCTCAAGCGAATCCTTGGGGTTGTGGAGGCAAGTTTGCGTGGGGAGAAAACATATGGACGTGCTCAAGATACTAGTGGAGATTGGTGTCTTCTTCAACATCTGCGTGGTTGTTGCCTCCTTGATCAAGTACAACGTGGAGCCTGTGAGATATCAAGAGAGAGGAAGATTAGTGATGCCATCCGCTGCTTCTTCAGGTGCTTATTATTTGAAGTCGGTTCAGGATGCTTTGAAGTCCTGTCATGTTTGAGTTATATGATGGGCATATACATAATTTGTGGGTCTTATTCTAATCGCATAAAACACTTCGTTATTTTCTGCCTTTGTTGTTCAGTGTCGCTGGTTCATTTATTTTCTAATATTATCCATTCAATTACATTTTGTCTTCGTATTTTCTAAACTACATCTCAAGTATCTACCCTGTCATGGTTCCCAATGTAGAGCTTCATCAGGTGAAGGATCTTGGGAGGCCTTGCACAGCTTGTCTGAAGAAGCAGGATTTTCGCATTCCACAATTGGTGAGCTCCTCAAAGAAATTTCTTCTCTAGTTCTTTGCCAGTTTGCCTATTATTTTGGAACACTAGGCTGTATGTCTTGCAGATTCACTTTTCCCTCAATTTGGTTGAAGCAGGTGCCACTGTTTCAGATGGTATAAAGTCTTGTGCGACATGGAAACTTCATTACTATGAATGGGCAATGCAAATTTTTGAACGTTACAATATAAGTGAAGGAGCTTGTCAGTTTGCCTATGCAGCCCTTGAGCAAGTAGATGAGGCCATTAATTTCATGGAAAGTAGTGAGAACGTCCCTCTACCTGTAACAGCCACCCACAGTAGAGGACGACTGTGGGCAAATGTTTTCAAGTTCACCTTAGACCTGAATCTCCTGAATGATGCTTACTGTGCTATAATTTCAAACCCTGATGAGGAGATTAAGCGCATCTGTTTGAGGCGCTTCATAATAGTTCTATTTGAATGTGGCAAAACAAAGGTAGAAAACAAGAATTCTTCTTCTCTTATTTTCCTTAGTATTTCCATCTATGCTTTTGTCCAAAACCCCAGCAAATCTTTTCCTCTTATTGTCTAGTACCACGAGAACATTTCACAGTCCATTATCACTATAATTGTTATAAACAGTGTAATTCATTTGCAATTTCTCTTTGCTGTCAAGTGTTTGTTTTTTTGGAACTAAAAATGATTCTGCTATTGCTGTCTTATATGCTCAGGCCTCCACAAAGATGTGTGTACTACCATGACTTAAAAAAAGCTAATTCCTATGAATTTCTCTTATGATTTCAGATCCTCAGTGATGGACATCTACCTTTCATCGGCTTAACAGAGAAGATCACCCAAGAGCTATCTTGGAAGGTAATTTGTGGGTAACAGAGTCGGGTTATTCTGCCCTCGGTTTATTTCTCCTGTTTCATTCCTTCTTTCTACGAATTGTAGGCCGGCCGTTCTGATATAATGATTAAGCCAAATCCATACAAGCTACTTTATGCTTATGAGATGAGACGACACAATTGGCGAATGGCAGCAAGTTACATGTATCAGTTTTCTGCTCGTCTGAGAAGCGAGGCAGCATCTAAGGATTACATACACATGTCCCTAGTTTTGCAAGAGAGGCTCAATGGACTTTCTGCTGCTATAAATGCATTAAGTCTTGTTCATCCTGGGTATGCTTGGATAGATCCACTACCAGAAGAATCCATGCGTTATTCAGTGAAAAAGGTTAGAAGAGAAGAAGAAGAAGAACAATGTAAGTCCTCTCAATCACATGTTATGTTTGTCTTTTCTTACTGATATTTACTTTTTCATAATTTCTACTAACCTTAATCTTTAAACGCCGAAGCATCGCTCTTTTATGTTGTTGTATTATCACATGGATAGTCATTTTGAATCACTTTTGCCGCAGTAAGGAGTAATGCCCAGACCAAAGGGGAGCAGAGTTGCATTGATATCGAGAAACTCCAAAACGAGTTTGTTTTTACTACAGCAGAATATCTGCTTTTTCTGAAAAATTTCGGGTGGACATATTCAGGTAAACTGTCCTATTTCCTCCACGGTCTGCTTTGAGTTTGCAGTGAAAGTAGTTGGAACCTTTAATAATCCGTGCTTTAGAACTAGTTAAAAGGCTTCTGCAATTGTAGTTGACAGAAAATCACAAGGTACCTCCCTAAATGTGATGTTAGGCCATTAAGAGCTTGATCTACTATTGCAAAGATTAAATATGCAGTCTCCTTTTATATATGAGATCGCTCTTGTACATCATTGATTAAGCTACTGGGTGGACTGATTTCCATGACAGACTGCTTAGGTGGCATAAATGTGTTTTATGCAATTTCATTTCCCTAAGGCATGATTTCAGAAGGGTTTAAGAGACCCTGCTGATAGTTTCCAAGCCATCTAATACAGTCATGTCTATAACTACGCATTGTTGTCTTCACTCCAGGACTTGAAAAGCCACCATCGGACTTGGTTGACCTTCTTGTCCAGGCAAACTTGTATGATATGGCATTCACTGTTGTTTTAAAATTTTGGAAAGGGTCAGCTTTGAAAAGGTAATTCCTTGCTTGGTATTTTCTGCAATCATATTCCTTGAGAATTACATAGGTTATTTACTGCTTTATTCTCAGGGAGCTGGAAAAGATATTTGAGAATATGGCAATTAAATGTTGCCCTACTAAAGGAACGCTGTGGACATCGTGAGTGACTATTCCTTAGTTGCTTGGTATTTCATTGGTTACTTGTTGAGTTACCTGACTTATCCAAAATAACATTAATATTTAACTTTTTTTTATCTTACAGAAATGATCTCAGGCCTAATCTTATGTTAACATCTACGGACGAAGAAGTTACTCATTCGCCTGATAGAAGCCCTGCTGTTCAGGGCTCTAAGTTGGCTGGTGACTGGGAAGTTCTTGAGGTTTATCTTGTGAGTGACTTCTGAATCCTTGATTGGACCAGAAATATGCCCTTAGCTGCTCTGAATCTAAATGGTTATGATGAACCAAGAATGTGTCTCGTATTATAGTCATCTCTTTTTATTTATAGTATTTGGTCACTGACACCAGAGCATAAATCTTTCAATAAGACCTGCTTACATTGTCATTACCCTTTACTGGGAGTGTAATTGGTTCGTTCAAGTGTGCTTGAATTTTCTGATTGATGCTTAAGAGTATAGCAAGTTTTAATCAATATTTGTTTCGTGAAATAATGTGTACCGGATCTATATCAATGCAGAAGAGGTACATAGACATACACGCTAGACTACCAGTTACCGTTGCTTCAACCCTTCTTCAAGCAGATTCTTGTATCGAATTGCCTCTCTGGCTGGTTGAAATGTTCAAGGTAATATTTTGGATTTATTTTAAAATGTTTTGAGTCGATTACCCTTTTTAGCATGTGATATATATATGTAGCTTTAAATCATGAAACTTTGGATTTGGTCTGCTGCATGAACAATGTTGCATTAGTAAGCCTTTGCTTCACTACTACTATATCGGAGATGCAGATTTTAGAGTATGCGTTTTGTATATCATGTTAGATCATTACACCGTATGAGAGATGTTTAGTGTAAAAGGCATGACTGCTTAAGGTTGAAGAAAGTATTTATTATCCCTACACAATTATTGTAGTGCCTTAGAATCGACATCTAGGTTGATTTCTTTCATTTACACTATGGAAAGAAGCAATCATTTGTAAGCTTGTTCTCTACTGGTCTCATGCAAGTTCTGTTTTGAGTTTTTGACAGGACGGTCAGAAGGAAAAAGCCTTGGGAATGGGTGGGCAAGAAGCAAGTCCTGCTTCCTTGTTTCAGTTATATGTTGACTATGGGCGTCTTACAGAGGCTACTAATTTGCTATTGGAGTACATGGAATCATTTGCATCATCGGTGAGTTAGTTATGATCTATGTCTGTCAGCTGTAGAGAATCATTGTTGGATCATAAGCATCTCGCTATAGGATAGCATTTCTCCATATTAGGATTTGTAGGTTGGGTAGGGTAGGTCGAATTGAATAGAATTTATGCAAAAATAGAGGACGTTCAAGTTGCAAGAGCCATACACATGCACAAAAACAAACGGTTGCAGATTTTACCCTTAAGAAGCAGCTCTAATTGACTAAACATGAGTTTGCGCTTGTGTTGACATGTTCTTGTTAATAATACTGTGAAGAGCATGATTCATATGTTAGGACTTAAATAACCTTTCTCTCTTTACGAAAACAGAAACCAGCAGAGGTATTGAAAAGGAAAAAAGTATCAGGGGTGTGGTTTCCTTACACAACAGTAGAAAGACTGTGGTGGGAGCTAGAGAAAACGATGAACTCAGGACGAATGTTGGAACAGTGCAAGAAGCTTAAGGGACAACTTCATCAAGCATTACTCAATCACTTAAAGCTGGTACATTTGCAAATCACAAGAGTGCTGCAAATCATGTCCTTGTGATTTTTGAATCAGTCTTTATAAAGTGATATTCGTTTTTTGGTTTGTTTGTTTTGTTTTTGCAGCTGAAGGTGGACTCAGATGATGCTGTGTCCTCTGCAACTGGTTGAAGAAAAAGAAAATCCAATAGATATCTTGGAATGGGAGGCTTCATGATTTATCAGTGTGAATATATTTATACAAAAATCGTATTTCTTATGAGTTTTGACTTTTGTTAGTGTAGTTTAAAGTTAAAAACAAATCTTTTGCTTGAGTACATTTGTTGGTCCATAATTTCATTTGATTTCCAAAGTAAATTGTTAAGTAACTCCCAAAAATAAAAACAACCAATCCAACTGGTTTTAGATTTGGTTTTTCTTAAAGATTGGATTACACTAAATTAATCAACCATACTAATAGAACTTTAAGGATTTGTTGCTGCACTTGTACACAATAAAATCAGCTTAAAAATTACTTTAGATTGCCTTAAATTGCTTTAATTCAGTTGATGTAAAATGGGATTTATTGTAGGGACAAATTGATAAATAAAAATAAATTGCAAAAACCCAAAAACAAATTAATATTAAAGTAAAAAGAAAAAAAAAACAAAAGAAAAGTCAAACGGCGAGTGAGGCATTTTGTGAAGAGTATAAAACAAGTGAGAGTGGTCTGAGTGGTAAAAGGCTAAAAGCAACCAACAATGGAGAAATTGAAATCGCTGATTCCTGAAGATCTTCTGCAAACAGTTAGAAGCAGCAGCGTCGATGATCTTCTCTCCTCTTCTTCTTCTTCTCTTCTCCGTTTGTTTCTGGGTCTTCCCCAATTTCACCGAGTACGTATACAGTCACCCAAAACCTACTCTTCTCTGTGTTTATTTTATCTTTTGTTCGTCTCTTGAATTGGAGTTATCAATTTCCTTTTCCTTGCACTTCTTCTTCTTCTTGGCTCGGCTTTTATTAGGTGGTGAGTGAATTATCGGATCCTGGTTTGGGTTGCTGTGGGAAGAACGAGGAGACGTCACTGGACTTGAAACGACGGGGAAATCTATGCTTTCGCAGCCATGATTTCGATGATGCTTTGCGTTTCTACTCGAAGGCCTTACGCGTTGCTCCTCCACACGCCATTGATGGAGACAAGAGCTTACTTGCTTCTCTGTTTCTTAATAGAGCCAATGTCCTTCATGTATGTTTTTCCGTTCTATTACTGAATCTCTTAGCTGATTTCCACCCTCTTTGTAGCTTCTCATGTATGTCTTGTATATTGTGTTTAGAATTTGGGGCTTGTGGAAGAGAGCTTGCGGGACTGTCATCGTGCTCTTCGGATTGATCCTTATTATGCAAAGGTTCTAAATATTTGGTTCCTTGAACTTTCGCATTCCATCTCTCGATTCCAGTTTTGAATTGATCTTTGTGACAGGCGTGGTATAGGAGAGGGAAGCTTAATACTGTTCTTGGAAATTATAAAGATGCGTCTCTTGACATTACAGTTTCTATGTCTCTTGAGTCATCGCCGGTGGGGTTGAAGCAGCTACAGAACGAACTTAAGGCTATTCCAGTGAATAATAAAACATCTAAAAATCACGATGAATATCATCCAAGCAGTAATGCTGGTGTGGGTGAGATTTTTCTCCCAAATTAGAGCTTGCAGGATAGTTTCTAGGATATGAGTTTTTTTTTTTTAAACCTGTCTTTATCATTGGTCTGTAGATTATCTACCGAGGGTTCAGAGTGAAGTAAAGCTGCGTTGTGTATCGACAAAAGAGAAAGGACGGGGTATGGTATCAGAATGTGATATTGAACAAGCTTCTGTGATACATGTCGAAGAACCATTTAGTGTGGTATGAGCCTTGTGATACACAATTAGGCGTTTTCAAAACAATGAGGAAAGAGCTAGCTAGTAAATTCTAGATGGTTCTCTGAAACAAATGAAGATATTGATTGTTTCATGCTTTAATTAGACACATTTTCTTTTGTTAGTGAACATGTTTCAGTGGTGTGACGCCACTTCGTATATGTAGGTCATATCAAAAAATTGTCGGGAAACACATTGCCACTTTTGCCTGAATGAGTTGCCTGATGATTCTGTTCCATGTCCATCCTGCTCAATACCTGTGTACTGCTCAGAGTCCTGCCAAATTAGATCTGGTGGAATGCTGTCCACAAATAAGATGGACAAGCATCACAATTTTCAGAATCTACCTGATGATATTGTGGAGCATATTACAGGCGTTACATCAGTTGATAAATATTATTCTGAAACTGAGTCTATTCAAGAACACCAGCATGAATGTCGGGGAGCCAATTGGTCTGCTGTACTGCCATCTGATGCTGTTTTAGCGGGTCGAGTTATAATGAAGTTAATAAATCAAGGGAAAGCAACTATGGATCTTTCCAACCTTCAGGAGATATTAGTATGTCCTTTTACTATAGATTTTTCCCATTATTTGCAACGGTCACAAAAAGATCTAATAAGGAGGGACTATCCTATGTCTTTTACAGGAACTTTCTCATAGCTACTCTGAGATGAGTCCAGAGAGCAAGTTGGAGTTGCATCTACTTTCCATAGTATTGATTTGGTGCCTAAGCAAATCTTGCTGCCCTGATCTTTTGATCTGTGAAGCTTCCGTAACACAGGTTGTCCTCTACATCCCCCTCCCTGCCTCAGTCAATTTCTCATTGTGGTAAACTTTTCTCTCTGAAATTGTGCAGGGACTAACATATTAAGTTAAATGATTGCTTCCCCCATAAAAACATCAAGGATGTCTTGTTTCTGTGATCTTTTGTCATTGGAATTTAGTTTGATAACTGTCGTCGGGAATATAAAGTTAAATTTTAAATTTCCTTTTGATTTCTTAGATTAAAAGTTAACTATCCTTCTCGTCAAAAATGTTTAATATGCATATGATTCATTCGATGTGTTCCTGTTATCATGAATTAATGGAGAAGTATAGCTATGTACATGATGCTGCAACATTATGATTGCTTTTTTATTTATCAAATTTACTAATTGAGGTGGTGCACCGTCTGGATATGTTCTCTCTGTGTAGACTATTATACTGCTGTCACAAATCAAGGTAAACTCCATAGCAGTTGTTCGTATGAAATCCAGCGGCGATTCTTTCCAGTGCATCCCATCTGGAAACGTCTCAGCAAAAGAGCCGATTCAGAGTTTAGAGCAGGTTTGTCTTAGCCGAGGTATTGCTTATTTGAATGTTATTTGATGCATTTCCTCACTTAAAAACCCTTAGAGCTAGGTATCACCACATACAAAGATGCAATCTAGAGTTAAAGAATGGACTCCAATCTATCTGTAACCTGGTTATCTATGTTTCCGTTATATTTTGAACTGCTCTTTTATGAAACTTTGTGAGCGTCTCTTATTGCTGTTTATTCTTACGTCTCTTATTGCTGTTTTATCCACAGATCAGAGTTGGTCAGGCTATTTATAAAAGTGGTAGTTTGTTCAATCATTCCTGCAAGCCAAACATCCATTTGTATTTCCTTTCACGTGGACTTGTTATGCGAACAACAGAATTTGTTCCCATGGGTTGTCCCCTTGAGCTGTCATATGGTCCTGAGGTATTCTTGTGAATCTTCTTGTCTCGATTTGTCACTTCTGACATGTATCATATATCTGCTGTGTGCTTTGATGTCCATACTTTTTTAATTTAAGTATGCATTACTATTCACAGGTCGGAAAATGGGATTGCAAAGATCGCATTAGATTTCTTGAAGAGGAATACTTTTTCCATTGTCGGTGTCGTGGCTGCTCACAAATTAACATATCTGACCTTGTTATCAATGGGTATTGTTGTGTCAATACAAATTGCACTGGTGTAGTTTTGGATAGCAAAGTGGCCACATGTGAGTCTGAGAAGCTAAATCTTTTCTTGGCCGCTCCAAAAAGCCTAGATCGTCATTTTCAGGTAATCAGATATATCTTGAGAGGTTTAGCATACGTGTAGTTTAGTTTGGGTTTAAATGTATTGCTTTCACAGGTGAGTGAAAAGGTGTATGCTGATGTCGGTGAAGTGGCTTCAAGTTTGCTCACTAAACCTAGAGGTTCTTTTCATATAGAACCAGAGATATGTTTAAAGTGTGGTTCCCGTTGTGACGTGGAAAAGTCTCATGTAGAGGTGAACAAAGCTTGGAACCACCTGAGAAGGTACCAGGTTCTTACTTGAAGCTTCAAGTTAGATAATTACTGTGAATTTTCTCTTTTAACACTTGGATCTCTCGAAACTGTCAGGGTGGATGAGTTGATGAATTCTGGACATGCCAATGTTTCCATGTTATCAGATTGTCTAAGGTCCATCGCCGTTCTCAGAACTTCCCTTCACGTGTATAACAAAGACATTGCTGATGTGAGTCAAGTTCCTCTATTTTATGTTAAAGGATTCCCAAAGTATAGTTACTCTATATATCACATGTTGATTAGCATTGAAAAAGTCATGAGTCACGTTTCAAGTTTTTGTTTGTTCAGGCGGAAGATAAGGTTGCTCAGGCGTGCTATTTAGCTGGGGAACTGAGGGGTGCAAGGGAGCATTGTGAAGCGTCAATTAAGGTACAGTGATACTGCTTCGGGTTATACCACAAAGTGATTTAATGATTGACACGGTTGGATAAAATCTGAAAATTGTTTGAGCAAATCCCTCATAAATCTCTGCTTCAATTAGGTATACAATGACATAGTTCTACAGCAAAAATCTAAGAAATGTAGGATTGAATATCAGCCTCTTGTATGGGTTACGATGTGAGATAGATTTTGTGTTTGGTTGGCAGATTCTGAAGAGGCTATATGAGGATGAACATGTGGTGATCGGAAACGAAATGGTGAAGCTTGCGTCGATTCAGCTAGCATCAGGTGATTCAAGTGCAGCCTGGGACACTACAAAGATATTGTCTCAGATTTTCTCAAAGTATTACGGGTCACATGCCCAGACTCTCTTCTGTTATCTCCCATGTTTTAAGCAAGAAGCTGTGAGGTTGTGATCTTAAGTCATAAGCCAGTTTGTGATGTTAGTTTCAAGGTTTTAGTGGTTTGATTTGTACTGTATATAACAAAATGAATTTGAAAGAATCTAAATGAATTGTTACCTTGACTTTTTAAGTTTTAAGGTTGACTATTTAATTCCTCGGACCAGTTAATGATATCCATCATGGCGTACCTCGTGGATCACGCCAAAACCGGTAACACATGTTCATGTCACATAAGTATATGACTCAATGTCTCAATCAGTCAATCTATATACATTGACTGTTTAGTCTTTTTTTTATGGTTTAAGGAAATGGGTTTGCCTTTGACATCATGGTGTACCTCGTGGATCACGCGAAAACCGGTAACCCATGTTCATGTCACATCACCCAATCTATATACATACATACATGCATGTAACAACACAACACAGATTATCCTCGTACTTGAAATAAAGTCACTTCAGTGGAGCAAAAACAGAAAATAAAATGGCGCCACCGCATTTTCTACTGGTAACGTTGCCGGCGCAAGGTCATGTGAACCCATCTCTCCGTTTCGCTCGTCGGCTCATCAGAACCACCGGTGCACGTGTCACTTTCGTCACGTGTATCTCCATCTTCCACTGCTCAAGAATCCCAAACCACCACAACATCGACAATCTTTCTTTCCTTACTTTCTCCGATGGGTTCGACGACGGAGTCATCTCCACCACCGACGACGTCCAAAACCGGTTACTGAACCTCAAACGTAACGGCGATAAAACGCTATCGGAGTTCATCGAAGCTAATCGAAACGGAGACTCTCCCGTGACTTGCTTGATCTACACGATTCTTCCAAGTTGGGTTCCAAAACTAGCACGTAGGTTTCACCTTCCCTCTGTTCTTCTTTGGATCCAACCCGCTTTGGTTTTCCACGTTTATTACAATCACTTAAGCGTAAACAGCTCCGGTTTCGAGTTCCCGAATCTTCCCATTCTTAAAATCCGCGATCTTCCTTCTTTCATCTCACCTTCCAACACAAACAAAAATGCACAAGCAGTGTATGTAGAACTAATGGAGTTTCTCAAAGAAGAATCAAACCTGAGAGTTCTCTTCAACACATTCGATTCTCTAGAGCCAGAGGCCTTAACAGCTATCCAAAATATCGAAATGGTGGCAGTTGGTCCTTTACTTCCAGAAGATATTTTCAAAGGAAGCAAATCTGTTAAAGATCAAAGTAGTTACACACTTTGGCTAGACTCGAAAACAGAGTCCTCTGTTATTTATGTTTCTTTTGGAACAATGGTTGAGTTGTCTAAGAAACAAATAGAGGAACTAGCGAGAGCACTCATAGATGGGAAGAGACCTTTCTTGTGGGTTATAACTGAAAAATCCAACAGAGAAGCAAAAATAGAAGGAGAGGACGAGACAGAGATTGAGAAGATAGCTGAGTTCAAACACGAGCTCGAAGAGGTTGGTATGATTGTGTCTTGGTGTTCGCAGGTGGAGGTTTTAAGACACCAAGCCATAGGTTGTTTCGTGAATCACTGTGGGTGGAGCTCGACGCTTGAGAGTTTGGTTCTAGGCGTTCCGGTGGTGGCGTTTCCGATGTGGTCGGATCAACCTACGAACGCGAAGCTTCTAGAGGAAAAGTGGAAGACAGGTGTGAAGGTGAGAGAGAATGAGGAAGGTTTGGTAGAGAGAGGAGAGATAAGGAGGTGTTTGGAAGCAGTAATGGTGGAGAAAGCTGAGGAGCTGAAGGTAAACGCCGAGAAATGGAAGCGTTTAGCGGTTGAAGCGGGTAAGGAAGAAGGGTCATCAGATAAGAACTTGGTGGCTTTTGTGGACTCTGTTTTAAGGTTGTGTAAAACAGAGGAGGCAATGTAATCATCAATAGTCCAGTGAGGAATATCAATTCAAAGAGATTTGAGTATTTCTTCATTCATTTTCTTTTCATGTTTTAATTTTTAAAATTCAGCACTTTTTTCCCACTTTTTTTTTCACTTCTTTGCTTCTTCATTGTAATTGTCTTAAGGACTAAAAAGGAATTAATAAAGCAGACAAGTTTTCTGAAATTGTTTGTGTGTTTAAACTTTATTATCTTAAGAACCGTCTTCCATTTGAGGAACAACAAAATAAAGACAAGCTTCAGATTTTTTTGTACAAGTTGTTGCTGGACACACTATTCAACAAAGAAGACTTCAACGTGCAATACTTTCTCGTGCACTTCTCATTGGATCCCAATGCAATCATACCTGATCATGTCAGAGAATATCTTGAAACGAATGGATACCCAGGATTGTACCTTAGAGAATTGATTCTTATCTATAAAAAAGCTGTTCACCAAACTTTCTCTTCGGGTGGCGAGTTTTGAACTCAATATAGTGTAAGAAAAACATATCTCTATGAAAAAGAAAAAAAATATCTCTTGATATTTATGTAAGAAAAAAACATTTACGTAATTGTTTTTCTTCTTTCTCTCTCTTTTTCTTAACTACAAGTCCCAGCACAGGGAAAATGCTCTTGTATGTAAGGTACGCCACCAGTATGATCCAGAGCTTACTTTAAGGGAATATAGAAAAAGCATGGAGATGCGGAAATGTGAACGAACTCCTAACTTCACGAAACACAACATCAAATATATCTTTTGTAAATATAGCAACTCCTGCCCTGGAAGCTCAAAAAAGGTAAAACAATTTTTAAAGACTACTTGGAACTAATAGTACAATTGTGCTGAAACAAGTGCTTTCTTTTTGCTAATGTTTTTATGGCTTTTTTATTTATTCACAAGACCTATTGTTTCCATGATTGTTACAGAATGTCGAACAAGGAACCTTCAATTGGCAAGGAGCTTGAACTCAAGAAACAAGCAACTATAGCTTTCTTCAGCATAATGTCTCGTACCACATTTGTGAGCCTTTGATCTCTTATCAATATTGATATGCAACATGTAGCATTATGGCTTTATTTTTTGTGCTACTTATTTCATAAGTGTTAAAAATAAAAATGAGTCTAGTTTGCGAACTAAAATATTATTTTTATACATAGATACTAAGATATCATATTTATCCTTGATTTGGTTTTTTTTATGTTGCTTTTTTGTAGACACTTAAGGAGCTCCTATTATCGAAAGGTTTTATCGAGATCACAGAGATCACGCCGATAATTATGGGTGATAGTAGTGAAGGGCAGCCTCTTTGTGTGCTAGAGACCCCTCATCATTACGAGAAGATAGTAATGATGACTAATAGCATGTGCGCTAAGCAGCCATAGATGTTTTGGCAAGGAGTTGTCTTTACCGTAACAAATATAGCCACTCTCAGCAATCCATGTTTCTTCTCTTGTTTTGATGTGAACTAGTGATTGCAAATGATTATACTGAGGTGAGATATTATACATATATTATCCCTTGTACCTCCTTGTATTCTACTAAGAGTGTTTTATTGTTTCTGTAGTTAATGGACATGGTTGATCACTTATATCCATGATAAAGTTAATGGACATGCCTCTATTCACTAAGATAAAGGAGACGTTTCCAAAGGAACTCGAAGTTATCAGAAATCATCATCCTTTTAAAACATTGAAGGTAACATTTGTGTCTTTATTGGATGAAAAAGTAACGCTTGAAACAGATTATTTGTGTTTTATTGTGCTCTTAAAATTTGCACTAAATTGCAGTTTCTGCCCAAAACACCGAGGATAAGCTTGAAGAGGGGATTCAAATGCTTAGGTTATGATTAGACTTGACTTTATATTTTGCATCTAACCTAAGGAGTTGCTCTGATGGTTTATCAATAACAGTTGGTAATCATGATGCCTTAACAGGATGTTGGTGAGGAGGTTGATCCTTATGAATATTTAGACACAATATCAGAGAGAAAACTTAGCCAGCTCATTGAAGAAAAGTAATCCACCACTTTTATATATTCTCGTTTGATATAATTTGGCGAGAATTAGTTCAGTATCTTGCAATTGCAAACTTGTTGATTTCGATATTTGAAACAGGTACAACACTAAATTTTACATGCTGCATCGCCTCCCTCTGGAAGGTAGCCCATTTTATATCATGCCTTGTGCAGATGATCCTCGTTACGGCAACTCATTTGCTGTCTTCTTGAGAGGTACATATTTTAATTATTTACTTTTTACCTCATGTGTCTTCCCTCCAATTAAGTTTACCAACATCTTTGATACGTAATTTTGCGGTTCATACTAGGCAAGATCATATCAGGAGGCCAATGTATCAATGACCCAAAAGTGGTTGAAAAACGCTTGAGAAAATGCAAGCTTAAAGTCTCCAATTACACTAAGTTATTCAGGTAAATTACAAACCAGACCAATTTGGATAATAGATATTAGTTATATTTATCATAGTTGTCCTCTAATCAAGGATGGCTACAAATAATGTTTACAGGGATGGTACTGATCCACATGGTTGATAACTAAGAGTTTTTGAGCTCTTAGAAGGGTTATCAATCCCCTTGTCAAAGTAGTATAAGGGGTGTCAATCCATATGTGTGGTAGTTAGGCACTAGTTTATAAGATAAGTTCTTAAGTCAAGTTAATCAAAGACAGGTTTTTGGTAACAAGTAACAAGTGAAAATATAAACAAGAAACAAACAAGCAATGATAAGGAAGTAAACAAAGCAAGCTAAACAAGATGATGGTGATTAAGCAAATGATAAAAGCTAAACCTCTAGATGTGATCATTGATTAGGGTGCTTTAGATATCAATTCATGATGCTAAGAACAAAATGCAATGCTTGTTACTCTTTAGTCTAGACTTCAAAAGCAGATTAATTCATTCCCATGACAATAATCTCTTTGCAAACCACTTAATCAAGATTAATTCACCTTAAGCAAGATCAAACAATCAACAAGCATAAAGTATCAAGTCTAATAATGACCAAACGGTTTCTATTTCAAAGAGACCGAATCTTACACAGAAAGCAGCAACAAGCAATCACATGATCTCAAAACCAATTAACTTAGAACTCAAATCTAGACTAATCCTCTCATGAAGGCATTAATCTCTACACTAATCCACTTTCAAACCAAATCATCATTTGTGAAATATGAATCAGTGAGCATTAAGAAACAGTTCTAATATGTCATTCATGCATTTAACAAATCATTCCCATGATGAAAAAGGCATAAACCCTTAGTTTAGCTCATTCAGACATTTCATCAAACACCTTGTGGGTGGAGAAATGACTAAGGTCTAGATCAGAGTGATGTGCAATAATCTAGTATTAAGAGCAGCTAACTAAGGAAAGGAGATGAAAATCTAGAACCTAAACATCATAAACCGATCATCTAAGCACCCTAATCTACACAACAAGAAGCTTAAAAGATAACTACTCACTAATCATGATTAACACACCATTTCCTTTGCAAGAGGTGGTGTTAATCATGATTAGAAGCAGAGATGAGATTATTAGATGATAAGAAACAGCTTTAAGATGATTAAATCTGCTAGATATCTCTTGATCAAACTCGTTTTTACACTAAGAAGAAAACAAAAAGAAAACAGATTAGAAAATAAGGTAATGGATAACTAGGGTTTTAGTCTCTAAAAACTATTTATATAAAAGGGTGTGGACCGGGTCAGCCCAAGACAAACTGGGTACTGACCCGCCCTTTCTGGGTTGCTGGAGCCACCCCTCGCCATCTGAAGAAGTCTCACACCGAGGGCCATACACCAGGGGGTCATGTGCTGGGTTGAAACTTTGATGAACACTTGAAGAACATGCATGAGACTTGGCCTTTGATCCGGTTAAAGCTTTGAAACGTGAAGAGGATTTGTTTGTAATCTGGGTTGGAGAGATGAGGACCTCGGCATACATGCCGAGGGGCCTGGTACCCGAGGTTTGTGTAACATAGGAGCTCGGCATAGCATGCTGAAGGGTTCACACCAAGGTCTGCTTCAACACTTAGTCGTTTTGGGATCATTTTGGTGATCAAGGGAGCCTTGGTGTTGAAAGACCGAAATCCTACCTTGAGGTATAGTCCCAAGGCTTCGTAAACATGCCTCCTCGGCATACGTGCCGAGGTATTCACGCCGAGGTAGGACACAACACTTAGCTTACAGTCGCATCTCTTAAAACCCGAATTGACCAGCTTCTCTTCTGTTCAGTGTAACTTTCAGCTCATAACTCCAAATGTCCTAAAACCAGTTCCATGAGAAAGATAACTCATTCAGCTCAATCTTTGGTGAAGAAACTATCGGCGCTTGGGAAGTGGAAGGCTTCTTGGAGGGCTCATCTTCGCAGTGCATTTACACGATCAGAGAGAGGCGTCTAGACATGTGTCCATTCCGGAAACGTTAAATTCTTGCTCATAGATCCGAATTGAATGATCCTGGACGTTCTGGAACGAGGACTCAAATATCTCTGTTTCTCATGAAGGCCTCGTAAACCGAATCGGCCTGGAAGTGCGCCGTCCTTCGCATTCTTCGGAGCTCATCGGGTCGGTCCAAGACGGCAGCGAGACAGGGGTTTCTTCCGACGAGCTCAACTTTCTGCTCACGCATCCGAATTCCATTATTCCACTTGCTATAGAACCATGATCCAATCGTCTCCAACTTTGATGAATCCCCCGACAACTGAATCGGACCGGAAGGTTCCCCGGACAGGCGATCATTCAGGAGTATCGGATTGCTCCGGAATGGATGCGAGAGAGGTCTGTCTTCCGATTATCATATCTTTCAGCTCCGTGGTCCAAATTCTTTGATTCCAACTTTTCTGAACTCTGGACTCAATTATCTCCAACTTTTATGAAGACTCCGACAGCTGAATCGGCCGGAAAAACCTTCCGGTAACGTGATTTCCGAGATGTATCTGCACTCGAGATTTTTGGCCGAGAAACTTAACCGCGGCACGTGTTTTTGGCCGAGAAAGCTACCCGCGGGAAGGATTTTGGCCGAAGATCTTCGACCTTCAGTACAGCATTTTGCCGAGAAACCCAAAATTGCTCCTTTTCACCATTTTTGATCATTCCAACTCCATTTCTTCATCTGAATCACATCCTCCACTCCAAATTGGCTCCAAAAGCACCTGTTTAACACTCCAAAACATGCAAAACTCTCTTGGGCCTAATGTAATCTCCTAAGTCCTAAAACAATGCCTAAAGACCTAAAATGCATGCAAATGAGACATGATTTAGACTAGAATATGTATATTAAATGATGCAATTTATGAATATATCAACTCCCCCACACTTATCCTTTGCTTGTCCTCAAGCAAAAAGAACAAATGAGAGAGAGAGGTTGAATGCATTGGGAGTTCATATTTCCTTTTAGAGAGAAGTGATCACAATGAGAATTCAAGTTCATGCTCAATTATGCAATGCAAAGCCATACTCAGATATATATCAACTCAACAAGGAATCTCCACAAGTTCTCCTCTCTCTCAACTCTTTCACATTCATTAAGCTTTTATCAAGTGAATCAAATGATGCAATGTTTAAACAAGCTGGCTTGGCTAGGGAGAGGCTATGAGATTAAAATGATCTCATCAGTGTTCAAGCGGGTTTAATGCAGCAAAAGGATCTCTCTATGAATGATCAAACTTTGGCAGAATGCTAAAGGTAAAAAGCAACCTATGCATACAAGGGCAAAGACTCATCACACCCCACACTCTACTCAAAGCTTTCTCACTGCTCACTCTCTCAAGAACCTCACTTTTCACACTCATTTTCCTTTCACTAGGGGACTTACTTTTCATTTTCACTCTCAAGTCTTGGAGTTCAAACTTTACACAGCTCTTTTTCTCTTTTGCAACCTCTAGCCTCTTTTTCTTTCTTTTCAAAACATTTGAGCTCTTTGGCTTCTTTTCTTTTTCTTTTACTTAGGGGCTAGACTCTTTCTTTTCAAGACACCAGAGCTCACTTTCTTTAACTCAAAACTCCAAGACTCATTTCTTTTTCTTTCATTCCCCTAGCTATTTCCACTTTCTCTTTTCCACTCATCTCACCTTTTTCCACTCACCAACAAGTCTTTTCCCCCACACTTATTCCTCGCCAACACTCTCAGTTCCTCAATATGAGACCTGCCCTTGTCGCTCTAAACCTAACACTTTCTGCTAAGTTTGATCCAAGGTGGCCTTTCAATTCACACACAAACATTGGCTTGAAAGAAGGATGGGTTCAAGGTGAGGGAACTGATCCATGATGTGGATTCAGCTACTTGAGCTAAGGAAAAAGGGCGGTAAAAACAATGGTACTAGCTCAAGTATGTATGTTGGTATCCACAAGCTTATTCAAACAATGCATCACAAGATATTTTCAAGTCAAGTTCAAGGTTCTCACTTAATTAGAGTTGAGTTCAATTCAAACTTGCTTCTCAGATTCAAATCGTTTCAGACTTTGCAAGCACAGAAAAAGATTCACAAGCATATTCAGTTCAAGTTCTCAAAGTGATGTACTCTCTAGAAAACTTATCATTACTCCCAGCAAGATGCAACCTATATGATGCAACTAGACTCGATCCTAAAAAATGTGAATGCAACTAGAATGAACATTTTTTTTTTGTGAAAATTTTCTGATTAGATGCAACTACATGAGACTCAAGACTCAAAGTGGAAAATAAGATCAAAGAAAACATGCTTAGTAAACACTAAACTCCTCCCCCACACTTAAATAACATAGTCCTCTGTGTTATAAAAGCATAAGAGAGAAGGGAAAGGCAAAAGCAAGAAAAATGCAAAATGAAAAATTAAGAACTAGATGCATATGTACAAAGAGTTTGGAGAGTTACCAGACTTGTTCATGATGGAATGGAGGCATTGGACATGGAGGAGAATGCTGGTGCTTTGAAACCTTTGCTCTGACTCAAGTCTCTCAAGCGTTCCTCTTTGTTCATGCTCGTTCAGGGACCCCTCTGCCTAGCCATGCCGAGGCTTCTATACCGAGGTAGACAAGTTTCTGTGTAAGTGGCAAGGGCACCTCGGTATTAGCTCAAGAACACCTCTGCTTTGGCTCTCCAAGGCTTCTCACAGCACTTGGTTCCATGAAGATCAAACAAGAGACCTCGGTTATGATCATCTTGAGGTGCTTGGCCGAGGTCTCAGGTTCACTGCTCCTTTGAATCATAAGGCCGCCACCTTTAAGCTCCTCTCTGCACTTGTTCCTTCAAACCATTGAGCAAGAACACTTTCTAGAACCTGAGATCACTTAGCAAACCCATCATAACATTCTAAAAACACTAAAGAAAAGATTAAAAAGACTATATACAAGGATAAGCTTGGGGTGTCTCCCAAGAGCACTTTGTTTAAAGTCACTAAGTTTGACTTTGTAAAACCTTGTCTTAGGTTGGGTGAGGATGAGCACTGATGCTCTTGAACATGTAAATTATCTGAAGCATGAAAGCTGAGCTCTGCTCCCTTTGAGAACCATCAGACCCATTTCCCTTTAACTCAAGCTTGAGACCTTTTTGCATCAGTTCTTGAATACCATCAGAATCCTTGTCAATGAGTGCCTTTGTGAGACCGGTTCTGAGCTCTGCAAATAACTCTGATTTCCCATTGCAATCCAACTTGTACTTTACAGCTCCATCCTCACATGTCCAAGGGGTGAGAGTAAAGTCTTGTGAGGAAAATTCAGGTTCAAGGTTCTTTTCTTTTGAATCAGATCTTTCACCTTTGCTGTTGAGCATCTCTAGCTCACTAAGTGTAGGAGACCATGTGAGGAAGATGTCTTCTAATCTGATCAAAGGCTCTGTATTCTCATCCTTATGACCATAGTTGATGTGGGCTTGTTCTCCTTTCTCCACAGCTGAAAGGGATTTAGATTCTCCTAAAACTCCAACACTTCCCACATAATGCATCTCAAGCACCTTGGGCTCTTCTATCTCTTGAGCAGCTGATCCACAAAATTCGGCTAAGGGAGGCTTGACAGGGTAAGAAACGTCCTTATCCACCTTTGTAAGCACCACTCTTTGAGTATCAAAGTCAATCCTTGCACCAGTTGTGTTAAGGAATGAAGTTCCAAGCAAAAGTGGAAGTTCCTTTGTCTTTTTCATCTTCATGACTATGAAATCAGTTGGAACTATGCACTCACCAACCTTCAAAGGATAGTTCTCTATCAGCCCATGAGGTTTCTTTGAGTAAGAATCGCCAAAAGTGATGGAAGAAATATTCCTTTAAGTTCTTGATCCCAAGTCTCTCCATCATGCTAAGAGACATCACATTTACACTTGAGCCTGAATCACACAAGGCATTTTCAACTCTGAACTTCCCAAGAGTGCAAGAGATTGTAAATTTCCCTGGATTACCCAGCTTTGGGAGTGATGTAGGCTTCACACTTGGTGAATCTAGGCTGGAGACATCATCCCTTGGCTGTACTTGAGCAACCGGCTGGTCCCTTGCTTCAGCATCCCCTGAATTGTTCCATTGCTCAAGAAAATCATTCCAATGCTGCAAATAACAAACTGAACAGGCCGCCCCTCCACCTTCTTTTGCAATGTCCTCATTGAGATCAGGTAACAAGCTCATAAAGTCCTCTATAATGGCGTCCTCTTCCTATTTATTAGGACTGGACCCATCAGAGACTTGACCATAAAGAAGGTATTCAATCTCTTGAACAGCAGCTGAATGATCATCACTTGAGTAGATGGCATTGCAATAATCTTTGGGGTTTTGAACAGCTTTACAAGCAAGAGGGACCTGAGTTTCTGAAGTGCAGATGCCCTTGTTCTTTCTAAGAATCTTAAGTTCAGAGTCTAATGTCTCCATCTTAGAACTCAGGTCAAGACACTTGGAATCAAGCTTTTGTTGTCCTTGTAAGATCTGTTGGAGAACAATACCAATATCAGGACCTTGCTGTGGCATAGAACCCTGCTGAAACTGTGGCTGACCGAATCCAAGAGGTGGAGACCTTGGTTGCTGAAAACTGACGTGGTTTGTGAAGCTGTTACCTTGTGCCTGAACCGCTTGTGGCTAATAAGATTGTTGACCTTGGCACTGATTCTTTTAAACAAAGCCTTGAGGAGGGTACCCTTGAAACTTATTCTGGTTCCCAATGAAGTGTAACTCCTCTTGAGCAATACCAGGTTCATTGACATTAGTAAAACAACTCCTCTCTTCAGCTACATAGTGTATAGGTTGCTGAGTGACCTTTACCAGCTTTGCAAACTTAACTTTCAACTCCTCTAGGGTCTTTTCCAGCTCTTGTTGTTTACTAGAACCTTCTCCTCTATAGCACCGGTCATAGTCTTCCCCATAAGTGTCTTGGCTCATGGCTAGGTTCTCAACAAGTTCCATAGCTGCAGTGATTTCTTTTGCCAAGAAATTCCCATTTGATGCTGTGTCCAGCTGAGTTCTGATCTTGGGAACTACTCCTCTATACAAAGTGCTAAGGAGAGAGGCTTCTGAAAAGCCATGATGTGGGCATTGAGTTGTATAGCTCCTAAACCTGTCCCAAGCTTCTCCAAAGGTCTCATTAGAATGCTGAGTGAAGCTTGAAATCTTGGTCCTTAGCCTGGCGGTTCTAGCAGTGGAGAAGAACTTAGACAAGAATGCTAACTTGCATTGTTCCCAAGTCTGTATTGAACCGCTAGGTAGGTTCTTCTCCCATTGGTGTGCCTTGTCTCCTAAACTGAATGGGAACAACTTGAGCTTGAAACTGTCTTCAGAGACACCACTGATCTTTGTGAGATCACAAACTCTATCAAAGTGATCCAAATGCTCCAAAGGATCCTCATTTGGCAGCCCATAGAACTTAGAGTTCTGCACCATGTTGAGCATAGAGGCTTTCACTTCAAAATTCGTGTTCTGAACTGGAGGAGCTTGAATGCCAGCTCTGTATTGGTGTGTATTGGCTCGGTCATTGTCTCCTACATAAACCAGTGGAGGTTCTTGACGCAAGGGTGGGTTTGGGAAGGGTTCTTGTTGATGAACCCAGGCCGGTCTTGGTTCTGATTACCCTGAGCTGGTCCCTGTCTGATTTATGTTCCCATTAGCTCCAATACCAGCTCCTTGACCGTGAGCAGCTTCTTGAGCCTGGTGCTCAATCCCAACTTGCTGATCCATTCCCAATCTCTCCAAATGAGCAGCTCTTTGTCTTTGTCTTCTAAGACGACCTCTTGTGATCATACACCTGAAAACAAAGACAGAACTTGAAAGGGAATCAGTAAAACAAACTAAACTTGATCTCAAAAACTATATCAGAAACTAATGCTAACTAGCCCCACACAATATGGCAACGGCGCCAATTGATAACTAAGAGTTTTTGAGCTCTTAGAAGGGTTATCAATCCCCTTGTCAAAGTAGTATAAGGGGTGTCAATCCATATGTGTGGTAGTTAGGCACTAGTTTATAAGATAAGTTCTTAAGTCAAGTTAATCAAAGACAGGTTTTTGGTAACAAGTAACAAGTGAAAATATAAACAAGAAACAAACAAGCAATGATAAGGAAGTAAACAAAGCAAGCTAAACAAGATGATGGTGATTAAGCAAATGATAAAAGCTAAACCTCTAGATGTGATCATTGATTAGGGTGCTTTAGATATCAATTCATGATGCTAAGAACAAAATGCAATGCTTGTTACTCTTTAGTCTAGACTTCAAAAGCAGATTAATTCATTCCCATGACAATAATCTCTTTGCAAACCACTTAATCAAGATTAATTCGCCTTAAGCAAGATCAAGCAATCAACAAGCATAAAGTATCAAGTCTAATAATGACCAAACGGTTTCTATTTCAAAGAGACCGAATCTTACCCAGAAAGCAGCAACAAGCAATCACATGATCTCAAAACCAATTAACTTAGAACTCAAATCTAGACTAATCCTCTCATGAAGGCATTAATCTATACACTAATCCACTTTCAAACCAAATCATCATTTGTGAAATATGAATCAGTGAGCATTAAGAAACAGTTCTAATATGTCATTCATGCATTTAACAAATCATTCCCATGATGAAAAAGGCATAAACCCTTAGCTTAGCTCATTCAGACATTTCATCAAACACCTTGTGGGTGGAGAAATGACTAAGGTCTAGATCAGAGTGATGTGCAAAGATCTAGCATTAAGAGCAGCTAACTAAGGAAAGGAGATGAAAATCTAGAACCTAAACATCATAAACCGATCATCTAAGCACCCTAATCTACACACCTAGTAGCTTAAAAGATAACTACTCACTAATCATGATTAACACACCATTTCCTTTGCAAGAGGTGGTGTTAATCATGATTAGAAGCAGAGATGAGATGATTAGATGATAAGAAACAGCTTTAAGATGATTAAATCTGCTAGATATCTCTTGATCAAACTCGTTTTTACACTAAGAAGCAGAGAGAAAACAAAAAGAAAACAGATTAGAAGATAAGGTAATGGATAACTAGGGTTTTAGTCTCTAAAAACTATTTATATAAAAGGGTGTGGGCCGGGTCAGCCCAGGACAAACTGGGTACTGACCCGCCCTTTCTGGGTTGCTGGAGCCACCCCTCGCCATCTGAAGAAGTCTCACACCGAGGGCCATACACCAGGGGGTCATGTGCTGGGTTGAAACTTTGATGAACACTTGAAGAACATGCATGAGACTTGGCCTTTGATCCGGTTAAAGCTTTGAAACGTGAAGAGGATTTGTTTGTAATCTGGGTTGGAGAGATGAGGACCTCGGCATACATGCCGAGGGGCCTGGTACCCGAGGTTTGTGTAACATAGGAGCTCGGCATAGCATGCTGAAGGGTTCACACCAAGGTCTGCTTCAACACTTAGTCGTTTTGGGATCATTTTGGTGATCAAGGGAGCCTTGGTGTTGAAACACCGAAGTCCTACCTCGAGGTATAGTCCCAAGGCTTCGTAAACATGCCTCCTCGGCATACGTGCCGAGGTATTCACGCCGAGGTAGGACACAACACTTAGCTTACAGTCGCATCTCTTAAAACCCGAATTGACCAGCTTCTTTTCTGTTCAGTGTAACTTTCAGCTCATAACTCCAAATGTCCTAAAACCAGTTCCATGAGAAAGATAACTCATTCAGCTCAATCTTTGGTGAAGAAACTATCGGCGCTTGGGAAGTGGAAGACTTCCTGGAGGGCTCATCTTCGTAGTGCATTTACACGATCAGAGAGAGGCGTCTACACATGTGTCCATTTCGGAAACGTTAACTTCTTGATCATAGATCCGAATTGAATGATTTTGGACGTTCTGGAACGAGGACTCAAATATCTCTGCTTCTCATGAAGGCCTCGTAAACCGAATCGGCCTGGAAGTGCGCCGTCCTTCGCATTCTTCGGAGCTCATCGGGTCGGTCCAAGACGGCAGCGAGACAGGGGTTTCTTCCGACGAGCTCAACTTTCTGCTCACACATCCGAATTCCATTATTCCACTTGCTATAGAACCATGATCCAATCGTCCCCAACTTTGATGAAGCCCCCGACAACTGAATTGGACCGGAAGGTTCCCCGGACAGGCGATCATTCAGGAGTATCGGATTGCTCCGGAATGGATGCGAGAGAGGTCTGTCTTCCGATTATCATATCTTTCAGCTCCGTGGTCCAAATGCTTTGATTCCAACTGTTCTGAACTCTTGACTCAATTATATCCAACTGTTATGAAGACTTCGACAGCTGAATCGGCCGGAAAAACCTTCCGGTAACGTGATTTCCGAGATGTATCTGCACTCGAGATTTTTGGTCGAGAAACTTAACCGCGGCACGTGTTTTTGGCCGAGAAAGCTACCCGCGGGAAGGATTTTGGCCGAGGATCTTCGACCTTCAGTACAGCATTTTGCCGAGAAACCCAAAATTGCTCCTTTTCACCATTTTTGATCATTCCAACTCCATTTTTTCATCTGAATCACATCCTCCACTCCAAATTGGCTCCAAAAGCACCTGTTTAACACTCCAAAACATGCAAAACTCTCTTGGACCTAATGTAATCTCCTAAGTCCTAAAAAAATGCCTAAAGACCTAAAATGCATGCAAATGAGACATGATTTGGAATAGAATATGTACATTATGATGCAATTTATGAATATATCAATGGTGGATTCAGAATAAGGCTGGAGCGAATGGTTAGGCTCTTCTTCGGACTTCCCCGTGACCTTGCACCCTAATATAGTTTCATACTCAAAACTAATTTATCATGTTTGTTTTAATTATCGATTATTCGTTTTTTATGATTTGATAATGGAAGACAGGTGTGAGGGTGAGAGAGAACGAGGAAGGTTTGGCAGACAGAGGAGAGATAAGGAGGTGTTCGGAAGTAGTGATGGTGGAGAAAGCTGAGGAGCTGAAGCAAAACGCCGAGAAATGGAAGCGTTTAGTAGTTGAAGACGGTAGGGAAGAAGGGTCGTCAGATAAGAACTTGGAGGCAGGCCTGACTCAAGTGGGAAGGCCCGGTAGGGCATAGGTGTAACGGTCTATAGGTCTAATGTCATTTTCAAAAAAAAATTTGTATAAAATAATCTATTTTTAAAGAATTTAATATAAATTAGTCTAAACAATACAATATTTAGTAGAATTTAAGGTTTTTTTCTAAAAACAATATATTTATATAACGGCCCAAACAATTCAATTTTTATATAAATTAGACTTAATATTAGTTTTTTGTATATAATTAATTAATTAAGGGGCCCAAAATCTATTGGGCCAGAGGTACTTGGAGGCTTTTGTGAACTTTATTTTGAGGTTGCCATAGAGTCTGTTCCAAGATGAAACTAGTTCTTACCACAAAAGACAAGGAAACATAGCTATGAGCTTGATGCTTTCAAGGCAGAGCTTTTAGAATGTACGGTATTATTATCATGTCATAACTAAATCTTGTGGGATTCGCTACATTTTAAAACCCACGAGCTAAAAAAAAAACGAAGCAGCAAACGAATCTTGGGGTATCATAGTTTAGTGATTGTCGGACTCGTTTCCTGAGTCTACAAGCATCGGCTTAGGGTTCTTGTAATCACTAATCTCATCCTTGTTTATATCTCTTCTTGTCAACTTGTGCCTTAGCTTCATACGGTTCTTTTTCCTCGGCTATGATTGCGTAGAAAACACACACATAAGATAAGGATCACATACATACGTAACGTACATGCTAAGCTAAGACCAAGAAATTTAGTTGTTTAAGGGAAGATTTTTATTTTTACCAGACATCTGACGCCACTTATCTCCAAGAACATTCCCCACCTCTCCAAATGCTATTCCTGGGTGTGTCTTCTTTATGTTATCTCTTTCCATTTGGGAGAAGAACATGAAGTTGGACATTGGCCTCTTTAGTGCATTGGGATCCTTTTTCTGTGAGGAAGAACCACAGGTCAAAGAGGAGGTTACCGAGATGGCCCTCATCGTACCAGACAGCCCAATGATCCGGTCACGCACCAAAAAGCTCGCAGACGCCGTCCAGATTTTGCTCATCAGGCTAAGGGACCAAGGAACAAACCAAGACATGGAACCAGAAGTTTGTCACAAGACCGTTCTTACGTACCAAGGTACTTGCTAACTCGGTCCGGTGTGTTCCTTAATACTCTTTTTCCTTGCACCCAGGTTTGTCACATTGGGTTTACTAGGTGGGGTTTTAACGAGGTTAAGGGCCGCACCAATCTCATGATCGTGGTTCAGCCTGTGTTTAGTTCGTGGGATGGGAGTTCAAGAGTCCGATTCGGCCGAGCAAGCGAAGAGTCAGTCAAGGCAGCCGAATCGTTATTCAAATCATTTTATTTGTTTCTTTGACCGATGGTCGGCCTTTACTTCTATATAAACGCGTTGTACTTGTCATTTTTAGGACATCTTCTTTTTCAATAAAATTTCGAGTTTCTCTCTTTTGTTCTTTTAGAACTTTGTCGATTTTTTGGTGGTTAGCCAATAGATCTTTTGGTTTATCAAGCTCTCTTCATCGAGTTTGACGCAGCCTTCGTTCACAATAGATTAAGGGACTTTCAGGAAACACTCTTTCTCACGCCTTAACATCCATAGCCGCGTGTTCGCTTTCTCTCTTGTTCCACCCCCTTGTTTTACTCTTTTCTTTGGGATTGGGCCTAAGGATTTTCGAGACTAGTCTAACCCATTTGATAATCAAAGTTCTCTATCAACTCCTTCTGGGTGTCTACTAGTGTCCTAGGCACCTTAATCTCACGCTTTAGCATCTTTCTCATTGGAACGATCTAAAGTCAAGGATCTATCAACCTCAATCCGACCAAGCGTGTGACAATCTTTGGGAGTTCATATCAAGTGGTATAAGAGCCACACGCTTGAGATCTCGGTAGTATCTATCCATTTTGTCTTTTTAATTTCTGCCTTTTCTTATTGTATCTTTGTTGATTCAAAAAAAAAAATCTCTGATTAATTAAAAAAAAAAAGAGAAAAGAATGAATCAAATAAAAAAAAAATCGCAATTCTTTTCTTTCTATCTGATCTCTTTCTATTTCTCAAAACGCTTGATAATCTGTTGGTTGAAGGCTTAAATCGAGTTGTCTTGATTTAGTTCTTTTTAAACCGAGGAGAAGCTTTAGTGTGTGTGAGGATGTTAAGAGGGTTGAGTGAAACACCGAGAGAAACATTGTGAGTTGTTTATTAACCTGTTTGTTCTTTTTGCGAGGTACCAATTTTTATGTCATTGGGTCCTTCAGACTCAGGCGGAGAGTGGAACTACTACACCTTTCGAGACGGAAACCATATTCGGTGGATCAATCTGGAAGAGATGGACGCTAAACTTAACCAAATCACTGAATTGATGGAACACATGAATCAGCGAATGGATCGGCTGGAGAGGCAGCCACTACAGTCCGATGGGGAACCAAGTAGTCATCGAAACCAAGAGGAGCCCGAGCACTTGAGAAGGGATCGGAACCAAGAGGAGGTTTTAGACAATCCTTTCTATGCCGACGGCCATACGTCTAGAGCGAGCCGGCCCAGAAAACGGTACGTCCGAGGAGATTGCCGAGGTCAGGATGGGCAGTTTCATATGCATGAGCTGCGTGACCAGCAACGCAACCAACGGTACTCGGAAGATGAAGCGCGAGACGATCCAGCGCCGTATCAAAGAAATAATCAGTACAATCGCGATCGAGACAGAGGCTGAACTGATAATGATCTCGCGGGCATGAAACTGAGAATCCCTCCGTTCTACGAGAAAAATGACCCATATGCGTTTCTGGAGTGGGAGAAGAAAATTGAGTTGGTCTTTGGGTGCCAAAACTTTTCCGATTAGAAGAAGATGAACTTGGCCGCAACCGAGTTCCATGGCTATGTGGTTGGCTGGTGGGATCAGGTGGTGACCAACCGAAGGAGGAATGGGTTCCAACCCATCGCCACATGGGACGAGATGGCCGCCTAGATGCGACATCGGTTTGTGCCAGCACACTATCATCGAGAGCTGCACACACGGCTTAAACGTCTAACTCAAGGTATTAAGAGCGTAGACAACTATTTTCAGGAGATGGAACGCCTGATGCTAAAGGCCGATGTAGACGAGCCACCAGATGCGACCATGGCCCAATTTCTGAGTGGGTTGAATCAAGAGCTACAGGATCGTATGGAGTTACAGAAATATGCAAGCTTGTCAGAAATATTACACAAGCCATTCTGGTGGAGCAGCAGCTCAAGAGGAAAAGCACTTTCGGCCAACTTATGGGTCCAGTTCACGACCAGCTAACCGAGACGATAAATCTTATCCAGCACGTACCGATACCAAACCCTGAACTGATTACAAACCCAGCACGTCCAATGCCGAGAACCAAAGAAATACTGAGGTTAATCCAGCCAGGAACAGGGACATCAAGTGCTTTAAATGTAGAGGCAAAGGACATTACGCAAATAAATGTCCAAATCAGAGGGCCATGTTACCGATGATGAGGAGGATTCTGGCCTTGTATTCGATGATGACGCTGAGGAAGAACGTGCTGTGGAAGGAGAGTTGTTAATAGCCCGGAGAGTTCTTGTATCTCAGGAAATGGTTCGAGAGGAGGACCATTGAGAGAATCTTTTCCACACGAGGTGTAAAGGTGTTTGAAATGATTTGTAGCCTAGTGATATACGGTGGGAGTTGTACCAACGTGGTGAGTCAAACGCTGGTGGAAAATCTTGGCTTGGAGACCAAGAAGCATCTGCAACCTTATAGTCTGAGATGGCTTAATAACCAGCGACAGTTGAAGGTGACCAAATAAGTCACTGTGCCATTCACTATTGGTCGGTATGAGGACGAAGTGTTGTGCGACGTATTACCGATGGAGGCTGGACATATCTTGTTGGGCAGGCCGTGGCAATACGATTGAAAGGTTAGACATGACGGCTTCACCAACAAACAGACGTTCGATCATAATGGCCGAAAGGTGGTCCTGGCCCTTTTGTCACCTCACGAGGTCTACCTTGACTAGATTAAATTCGAAAAGAACAGCAAAAGTAAAACCATATTGAGCGACCCCCTAAACACTTTACCAATCAAAAATAAGAGTGAGAGTCTGAGAAAACCCACATAAATAGCCTTAGTGAGTACACCAGTGAGAGAATCTTTTTTGGTGAGACCTAGTGAGATTAAACACACCGTGTTTACCCGACGACCCTTTGTTCTACTTATGTTTAAACAAGCCTTCGCTAGCACCACTAACCTTGAGCCAGAGCTTCCGAGCAGCATATCTTTGGTTTTGCAGGATTATGCTGATGTCTTTCCAGAAGACAACCCAGGAGGATTACCGCCGATCAAAGGGATTGAACATCAGATCGATTTTGTCCCTGGGGCATCTCTTCCAAATCGACCGGCTTATCGGAATAACCTGGTGGAGACTAAGGAGTTGCAACGCCAAGTGGATGAACTCCTGGCCAAAGGTTACATCATAGAGATCATGAGTCTGTGCGCTGTTTCCGTGCTGTTGGTGCCAAAGAAGGATGGGACATGGAGGATGTGCGTAGATTACCATGCGATCAACAAAATCACGGTAAAGTATCGCCACCTTATACCGCATCTTGATGACATGTTAGATAAACTACATGGGTCTAGTGTTTTTTCCAAAGTCGATTTAAAAAGTGGTTATCACCAGATCAGAATGAAATAAGGTGATGAGTGGAAAACCGCTTTTAAAACTAAGCATGGTTTTTATGAATGGTTGGTCAAGCCATTAGGTCTTACTAACGCATCCAGTACTTTTATGTGATTGATGAACCATGTTCTTAGGGCTTATATAGGTGTCTTTGTAGTTGTTTACTTCGATGACATACTCATTTATAGCAAGAACCTTGATGAACATGTGGAACATCTAAAATTGGTGCTAGAAGTCCTTAGGAAGGAGCGTTTGTTTGTCAACTTTAAAAAGTGCATATTTTGTACAGATAACGTTGTCTTCCTAGGCTTTGTTGTTAGTTCCCAGGACATACAGGTGGACGTGGAGAAGATCAAGGCTATCAAGGAATGGCCAAGTCCGAAAACGATTAGGGAGGTCCGAAGCTTTCACGGTCTCGCAGGGTTTTACTGACGGTTTGTCCGTGATTTCAGCACCATCGCTGCACCTCTTACCGAAATCATTAAGAAGGATGTAGGGTTCAAATGGAAACAAGCTCAGGAGGACGCGTTCCAAGCTCTTAAGCATAAGTTAACCCACGCACCTCTTCTCTCTCTACCTAACTTTCTTAAAACATTTGAGATCGAGTGTGATGCATCAGGTGTAGGAATTGGAGCAGTCTTTATGCAGGAGAAGCGGCCTATAGCCTACTTCAGTGAGAAAATCGAGGCGCAACACTGAACTACCCAACTTACAACAAAGAGCTATACGCTTTGGTCTGGGCCTTGCAAACATGGCAGCACTACCTATGGCCTAAGGAGTTTGTGATCCACACCGACCACCAGTCTCTAAAACACCTCAAAGGACAAAACAATCTTAACAAGCGTCATGCCAGATGGGTCGAATTCATCGAGACTTTTCCGTACATGATCCAGTACAAACAAGGCAAGGATAATGTGGTGGCCGACGCTTTGTCTCGGAGATATGCTTTGATCTCAACCTTAGACGCCAAGGTCCTTGGATTTGAAATGATTAAGGAAGCCTATGCAACCAACCCAGACTTTCAGGAGGCTTATCAGGCCAGCTCAAAATTTGCTCATGGCAAATACTTTCAAAGTGACGGGTATTTTTTTTATGACAACCGATTATGCATACCTAATCTGTCTTTGCGTGATTTACTTGTTAGGGAGGCCCACGGTGGTGGACTGATGGGGCATTTTCGAGTGGCCAAGACCTTAAGCGTGGTACAAGACCATTTCTATTGGCCGCACCTGAAACGGGACGTTGAACAGATCTGTTGTCGATGCACCATATGCACCATTTACAAAATGGCTAAATCTCGTAGCCAAGGCCCAGGTATGTACATGCCCTTGCTAATTTCGAGTGAACCCTGGACAGATATCTCAATGGACTTTGTTTTAGGATTGCCTAGGACTAGGCGAGGTCGAGACTCGGTTTTTGTAGTTGTTGATAGATTTTCTAAGATGGCTCATTTCATTCCATGCCATAAGACCTATGATGCCTCGAATGTGGCCGACCTGTTCTTTAGAAAGGTAGTTCGTTTGCATGGGGTCCCTAGGACTATTGTTTCGGATAGAGACCCCAAGTTCCTTAGCTATTTTTGGAAAATTTTGTGGGCTAAATTAGGAACTAAGTTGTCTTTTTCTACCACATGTCACCCCGAAACCGACAGTCAGACCAAGGTTGTGAATAGAACTCTGTCAACCCTTTTAAGATCGGTCATTAAAAAGAACATTCGAACTTGGAAAGATTATTTGTCACACGTAGAATTTGCTTACAATCATGCTGTGTATTCTACTATTTTGTTCTCACCTTTTCAACTTGTTTATGGCTTTAATCCTCTTACGCCTCTGGATCTAACTCCATTACCTTTGAGTGAACGCTTGAGTATGGATGGGAAAAAGAAAGCAGAAATGGTGAAACAAATGCATGAAAAAAGCTAAGGAAAACATCGAGAAAAAGACAGAGCAGTTTCGGAAACATAGCAAAAAGGTGTATGAGCCTAGCGATCAAGTTTGGATCTATCTCAGAAAGGAGCGATTTCCAGAAGAAATGAAATATATGCTATTGCCGAGGGTGGACGGACAATTTACCATATTGGAACGAATCAATAGCAATGCCTACAAGATCGACCTCCAAGGTAAGTACTCGATCAATTCTAGTTTTAATGTTTCTGATATTATTCCTTTTCTCCCAGATGGACCAGACTTGAGGACAAGTCCTTTTCAAGAGGGGGGGGGGGATGATATGATCATGGACCGCGAGGAAGAACCACAGGTCGAAGAGGAGGTTACCGAGATGGCCCTCATCATACCAGACGGCCTAATGACCCGGTCACGCAGCAAAAGCTCGTGGACGCCGTCCAGATTTTGTTCATCAGGCTAAGGGACCAAGGAACGTGCCAACACATGGAACCAAGAGCTTGTCACAAGACCTTTCTTACGTACCAAGGTACTTACTAACTCGGTCAGGTGTGTTCCTCAATACTCTTTTTTCTTGCACCCGGGTTTGTCACATTGGGTTTACCGGGTGGGGTTTTAACGAGGTTAAGGGCCGCACCAATCTCATGACCGTGGTTCACCCTGTGCTTGGTTCGTGGGACGGGAGTTCAAGAGTCCGATTCGGCCGAGCTAGCGAAGAGTCATTCAAGGCAGCCGAATCGTTATTCAAAAAACCGTTTTATTTTTTTCTTTGAATTTATTTATTGTTTTTATCTTTTCCTAAGCATGACCGATGGTCTGCCTTTACTTCTATATAAGCGCGTTGTACTTATCATTTTGAGGACATCTTCTTTTTCAATAAAATTCTGAGTTTCTCTCTTTTGTTCATTTAGAACTTTGTCGATTTCTTGGTGGTTAGCCAATAGATCTTTTGGTTTATTAAGCTCTCTTCATCGAGTTTGACGCAGCCTTCGTTCACAATAGATTAAGGGAATTTCGTAGTAGGAACTTTCGGGAAACACTCTTTCTCACGCCTTAACATCCATAGCCGCGTGTTCGCTTTCTCTCTTGTTCCACCCCCTTGTTTTACTCTTTTCTTTTACGATTGGGCCTAAGGATTTTCGAGACTAGTCTTACGCCTTAGCATCTTTCTCATTGGAACGATCTAAAGTCAAGGATCTATCAACCTCAATCCGACCAAGCGTGTGACAATCTTTGGGAGTTCATATCAAGGATGCCTTTTTCAAACTCCACATGCTCAATCTCATCATCAAGTATAAGCGTTGGAGGTTTAGGTAAAAAGAAAAAGCCCTTGTCAAGTGGATAAAGAACACCATCTTCTCCCTTGAGAGATGATTTTATTGCAAACCCATCTTGGGCATTGCGGAACCTCCCAGGTGTAGTGATCTTTGCACCAGAAAGACACCGCAACACTGTCGTGAACACATCATGAATGGGACCATTATGTGAACGTTCCAACTTGTCCTTGAACTTTTTGTTCATAAGATCATCACTAGCCCACAGTTCACTCTCGATGAAGTAGTCGGTCTCAAACTGCATAACAATATGAGGGTACATTGTCTTACCTTTCTGGATTGGTGAGTCTAGAGAGATAACAACAAGCGTATAAGGCTGGTTTGACTTTGGAAGCAGAAACAAGTGGACAATGCTACTGTGTTGGATTTCAAAGTCGTTAGCTTTTCCTCGTAATCGTAAGAAAGAAAGGTGAAGCTCCACACTGTACCGACCCCTTGGTGTAAGGACAGAAATGCCCTCAAATGTGACGACCGCCTCCTCCCAAACTCCAGAAGCCATTGAAGATATTTTATCACGGAGAACCTGAGCAGGTGGACGGTTTTCATCACCAACAAACTTGGTGTTGGAGTTAGGAACATGAAAACTTATCTCTGTCATAGAATCTTTCTCATTGGCATCATCATCATCAGCATGAAACTCCAATAAGAGTTTGTTTTCTCCATGAAGCTGAGTCTTTGAAACATCAGCTAGGGATACTTCAAAAGCTTTCTTTGCATATACCAAAAAGGTTAGTGTAGTCCCATTCAAATCCACCTCTCCCCAGTTGCGAACACTGATAGATAGTTGTTTCTTAAGGTTCTGCAGTAAGCAAATTGAAACCTAAATAAGCACAATATATTCTCATAAAAATAAAAAAACCTAAACAACTACCATTAATACACTGGCCAATATATTGACGGGGAAACACGTGAACTAGGTATCACAAAAACGTCTGGCCAAGAATTTCGCACAACAAAAAATCTATTTTTTAGCCATGGATAGAGCCTAAGATATTATCCGTAGCCACAAATTAACCACAAATTTGCCACGATTAGCCACAATTTTGTTTTTATAGCTAAACCGTGGCTAACACATGTCCAATTCGTGACAAACTGGCCACAAAAATATTTGTGGTGATGCTTTCGCCGTTAGCCACAACATGGCCACGTTATTTTCCTGGCTACCGCAACACCGGCCTCAATCTCAGCCGTTGGTATTTCCTGGTTATTTAGCTACAATTACACCATGGAATGACCTTGGCAACAGAGTTTTTCACCACAAATATTAGCCATGGTGGTTGGCTAATTTAAATATCTACATTGTCGCTAATTGGCCACAATTATATCCATTAAAGAACAACATTATGCTGAATGGTGCCGAAACTATGTAAGCAATGATTATATTAATATATAATTATATATGTATACATAATTAAGGTAACTAATAATGTTTATATTTTTTCAGATAAATGACAGTAGCCAAGATTATACACCACCTTTATGGATGTTTGAATTGGTACAAGGCCCAAAGCGTCAATACACATCTTGACCAATTTACTTTACGCGGGGATACAATTTTCATATTTTCACCCATGGTCAAAACAAGAAAACGATGAATTATGGTGTATGTATCCGAGGAACAGAAAAGTCAGAATTTTTTGTCTCATAAATGAGATTTTCAAGATTGAATATCATGGCGTTGTTGGATTAAAGGCAATGGTTTTCAAATGCACTTGGTTTGACCAGAATATTGGACGTGGAATGCGAAGACACGCATTTGGTATTATTGATGTTTTTCCTCGTAAATAATATCAGAAGTATGATCCATATATCTTGCCAAAACAAACAGATCAAGTTTGTTACATTTCTTATCCACGAATTAGACGAAGTCATGAAGAATGGTGGGCATCTACAAAAGATCTTCCTTGGGGATATCGCAATAGTACTAAAGTCACACAAACCACATTGCAAGATGATAGTCATAATCAAGTTATTGCCACTTCATTATAAAAGTTGCCACCCACGTGGTTGAATCGGAGACAAATGACAATTTGCAGTTGGATGACCCAGCTATAATACCAGATGCTTTGGGTGATGATGATCAGGATGATAATGATAACTCAGATTCGAATGTTGTTGATGAGAACAATGATGAAGAATCAGATTCAGACTGATTTTAGAGTTATATATATATATATACTTTTTAATATTTTGATATATCTATTGTTTCTTGGTTTTTATAAACTGTTGTTTCAAAATGTAAGATATGTTTAATATATATGATGGAGATCATAATCATATATATTTTTTAATCATTATAGTATCAGAATTCTCACTTAACACAACTTAAATATCATAAAAAAGCACCCAAAATATGTGGAATACATTTTATAAAAAATTTCTTTGTCAAAATAACACAAGATTGATAAAAGACCGAGAAGATTTTTCCACACTGCCACAAATTATCCTGGGAAACTCCGTGGCCATCATTTCGCACCAATTAGCGCGCACAACATTTAGAAAATTTTACCAAACTTTTTACCATGGCCACAAATTGGCTAAGGTTATATTGTTGCTAAGTTTAAAATTTTCAAAAATTTGTCTGAAAATATTTGGAATCCGAGGAAATATATTTGGTGCAAAAAAACAGAATTTTTTTTATAAAAAGGTTATTTTTTTGGCCAGAAAGTATTGTGGCCTTATATACACTATGAACAAAATCTTCAGTTATATGCCACTTTTTTTCCTTAGAATCAAAAACCCTAGATTTTGTTTGGTTGGGATTCTCTCTGCAATTTCAGCTGTTTGATTTTCTCTACCAACAATTTTGCCGGTTGGGTAAGGTCTCCTCCTCTGTGTATCCCTCTCTGTCTGTCTCTTTTTCTACGTCTCTCTCAAGTTCGCCATTTTTTAGATTTTTCTACTGGAGGATTTTCAAGCTTTCACCAATCTCGTTCAAACCTCTATTTCGAAAAAGGGTACTAGTAGTTCTTCGCTTCTAAGCTTCTCTGTAGTTCGCTTTTGTTTAAAATGACTAGTAGTTCTTTGCTTCTCTCTAGCTTGTTGATTTTCGGAATTTATTGTCTGGATTATGTGAAAAATGACTATGCTCTTTGTATATGATAGTTGGTTCTTGGCTTCTCTGTACTTTGTATATTTTTATGTGCTCGTTTGTTTTTGGTTTGTATATGCCTGGTTTGAGTGAAATTTTTGCTTGACCAATATATTTTTAGAGAGTTTGAGCAACCCAAACAAATTCTATTAAGTATTTTTTTTGTTTCCCATTTGAATAAGATTTTGTAAATCTAGAATGGATTGTTGTTTTTTTGTGGTCTTCGGTGACTGGTTTAGATTTTTATTAGTTTAGATGCATGACATTGAAGAATAGAATGATTTTCTGGTCTTTGAGTATTGGATTTTCTTTGTTTATGATCTTTCTTGTTTGTATTTGAAAAAATGCAGGTTAATATGCAAAGTCGCCTTTTCCAACAGCAGCCTGCAAGACCTCTCCGAGGTGCTGGACGAAGGACAACGACCTCTTATGGTGATGCTGGTCCTTCTGCACCTCCAGCTGTGCCATTTGCACCACCGGCTGCGCCTGTTGCACCAGCTGTGCCTCCTGTTGCACATGTTGTGTCTCCTGTTGCACCTGGTGCACCTCACCCACGACCCCGACCCCGACCCCGACGCTACCCATAAGTCAGCATTGCAGAGTTGTTAGCTTCACCATCCCGGGTGCAGATGCCTCTTATACATCCAGAGAAAGAAAACAATGGAGTAAGTTTTAATTGTTTAGTTTTCAAAAAATGGCTTTTGTTAATACTACCATGTTGTTATATTCTATTTGTTTTCTGAAATGAAGGTTTAAGATCGATAAGTGTCTAACTGATGATTGCACATCGATCTACACTTCTGAATGGAAGGGAGCATGGCACAATTTTAACATGGTCTCAGAGGAGATGAAAAGAACGTGTGGGAAAACTTTGTGGTAAAAGTTTTGTTTTATTTTTGTTATGCTTTTTACGTTTAACACTCTTTTGTCTATTGACTTGTATTATATATTTTTTCATCAGTCACCGTCTACAAACTGTCAAGCTACAAACTGTCAAGCGCAAGTCCCTCTTGCAAACAGTCTGATGAATTTGGCAGACATGGAACCTCAGTCTTTTGATGGGTATTTTGAAAATGATCTCAACCATTAGCCATCTTAGTCCTTTGAAGTTGCAATGGTTATATATTTTGATTATAGTTATTAGCGACAATATGTAGGTTGATGGAATGCTCTTTTTTGTAAATCACTAATGGTGATGTAGGTTTTAACTAATGATATTTTTGTAAGGTAGCCTGATGTAGGCTTGAAACTGATGTAGACTTTTGTATTAAAAATGTTTCGGTTAATCTAATTACAAGAATTTCAGTTATTAATTGTATTCAAATTTAATTTCTACATTTCAGCAATTAGTTTTTGTTAATTATAAATTATAGCAAAATTAGTAAATAAATATTAAATCAAATTTATTAAGTTACCACAGATTCAACGTGGTTAGATTGTGGCAGTTTTTAATGTGTGGCAAAAGAAACTAGGAAAAAAATCATGGCTATGTCATGGCAAGTTGTTAGGAAATATTAGTAGCTAATCCGTAGCAAATATTTAAAATCTGTTCAAAACGAGATCGTGACAAATAGTCACGGTCTAAAGCCACAAAATTTTTATTTGCAAAATGTCCAGGGATAGTTTTCTAGCTTTTTCGTGGCAATGTTGCTAAGGTGTGGCTACGATTATAACCAGTGGCTATGTTGTCGCATCATGCCAAGAATGGCCACATTTTGGACAATAGCAACGATTAAATACCAACAAAAATGATCTGGCCGTTTGCGGCGATTTGTAGAATACCACGTATATTGCCTTATTGCCATGATATTTTCCCTGGCTATTCAACAGATTTCTTCAATCTTAAGATGCAAAAAACAAAACAAGATAAAATCCTATTTCGTAATAACAAGGTCCAAAATCATGAAACTTGGGATTTCAAAAACAATTGTAAACCATAAAAACAACATATACGCAACACCAGCAATAATCACTCATGGCTTGAATTGTATGTAGCTTTTTTACGTTTTGAAAACATGATTCCGCCCGGGACATATCATTCACAATAATAAGCACAAAAAGCAAAAAGTGAAAATTTACAAACTATTTGCCAATTCACACACATGTTATAAAATTTATAACTAGTTTATACAAAATTATATACATTCCCAAAAGGGTTACAAGAATGTAAAATTAGGGTTTCAAAGCAAGCGGAAAAAGGGCAAAGAAAGTGAAAGTCCCTATAGAAAAACCAGCGTAATAAGAGAGAGATGATCTTACCGTTTGGATGCGACGGCTGAGAGAGATACCATCAAAGGTTTGACCGTTCGTCATAGCTTCCGAAGAGATACGAGAGAAAAAGAACAGTGTATGGTATCTAAAAATGTCTCCCTCTCTTTCTTATTTATTACGTTACATGGTAGTTATGTACTTATGGTGATCACTGGCAGTTACCTAAATGGACCAAGTTCGCTATATAGTTTATAATGGGCCGGGGCCAGGCTCACTAGATAATTCATAATGGGCCGGGCCGAGACTACGAGACATCATCTCTCTCCTCGAAACCAATCCCGTCGCGGTGGTTGTTCTGCCACGGCGATCATGGCCGTAGCCGCTCTCTTTAGGTTCCCCCTTCTCCTCCGTCGCAGCCTCCCGTCTCCGTCGTCTCCGTCTTATGTAACTTACTATCGCCGTACTGTTCTATCCGATGGATTCAGCTACCGATTACGGTCGTTTCTCCGCTATTCATCCTCCGACGGCGGCGGCGGCGGCGGTGGAAGTAGCGGTAACGATTTAGGCGGCGCGAACGATACCGGAATCGTTGTTTCGGAAGTTCAGATCCCCAATTACTTGAAGTTTAGCGATGAAGAGCTGATGAAGCAATGCAAATTCGAGACCTTTAGAGTCTCAGGGCCTGGAGGACAGCACCGGAACAAGCGAGACTCCGCCGTTAGACTTAAACATCTCCCCACCGGAATCGTCGCTCAGGCCGTCGAGGACCGTTCACAGCACAAGAACCGGGCTTCTGCTCTTAACCGGCTTCGCACGCTTCTCGCCATCAAAGGTCTCAAATTTTCCTTGTTGATTTCATTCTCTCTTCTTTACTGTTAAATTCTCTCAACTTGCTTTGCTTCTTTTCCAGTGAGGAACAAAGTGGACATTGACGCATATTCTCCTCCTCCAGAGCTTCTTCAGATTTTACCTCCCAAGTCAACCATCAGAACTTCTTCTTCTGGTTCACAGATTGGTCCCAACAATGCTAAATTTGTACCTGTATGAGTCTCTCTTGCTCGATTTAGCTCTTTACTCTCATCTTTCCTTTTACTCACGAGTACATCTTTTACAGGGGATGCAAGCTTTGCTTGACGTTATTTCTGCTTGTGACGGTTCCATCGCTGATTCTGCCAAATTGCTGGGGTTACTTTACTTAATTCCTTTTCGAACCTGTTATTCACTGATGCATTGTCTCTTGTTTATAACTTTTGAGTCATCTTTATGTCTGATTTTTTTCAGTTTGAGCACTGGTGGCTTATCTCGTTTGATACTCTCCCATGATGGTCTTCGTATGGCAGTCAATAGCATGAGGGCAGCCAAGGTACTGTTTACTCTTTATACCAAAAGCCAAATACTTTGGTATCAGGATTATGCCAATAAGCTAGTCATATAGCGCAAAGTGTTTCTCTGTTTTCATTTGAAAGGTCCTGCTTTTTAATTCCTTAGACTTTTATCTTGGGTTGAAGCAACCTGCACTTTATTTCTATGGTTCTGCCTATTGGAAACATGTCTGTGTGTAGATGTGCATGCAAATCATGCTTGTCTTCCTTCTCTGCTAAGTGTTTCTCTGTTTTCATTGAAAGGTCCTGTTTTTTAATTTCTATTAGATTTTTATCTTGGGATGAAGCAATCTGAAACTATGTTGCTATGGTTCTGCCTCTTGGAAACAAGTCTGTGTGTAGATGTGCATGAAATGCATGCTCGTCTTGCTTTCTCTGCCATCTCCCTCCTTTCTTCTACAGTTACTTAGCTATTCACAGTCGGTGGTTGCAGCATTGTTTATAGGTTTTGTTTTAGTAGCTGTTGCATATAGTCTGGTAAGACATCACTGTTATTCGAACTTTTAACATGCTAAATAGTTTCTAAAGTGAAGAACCGTTTTTTTTTTTTTCTGAGTTTTCAGGGAATGAAGCCTCTCAAATAGTTGGGATGTATCGCCATGTGAAAAACGGTGCTTGGGCCTTTGGACGTGTTGTATTGGGGTTAGCTACTGCGGCTCAGTGACTACCATTGTATGCACCTTATTTTGTATAAAAAAACAAAAGTGAAATTTTGCTTTCATTCTAACAATTGTTCTTCTAACATCACACCAAAATTAGTCACGTATTTGAGGTGATATGCGTATTTGAGGTAATATACTACTACAGGCTGTTCAAATTATTTACGGTAATTTTTCATCCCCTTTTGTTGTGAATGTGTTGGAAGCTAATACAGTTGGAACCACTTTGGATTAAGATTTCTTCCTTTTTTGTTTCGTTTTCTTGTTTTATAATCAATCTTGTTGATGGTGTAAGTGGAAGTGGCAATTTGGTATGAAAATTACTTTTTCGTAGAGCAATGTAGTAGAGCTGGCTCTCGTGGATCAAAACCACTAGGGCTTAGTATCCATCAGTTTCTATGTTAGCTACAGTGAGTGCACTTACACGTCTATTGCACGCTAAACATTTTGGTCAATGGAGCAAATGAAAAAAAAACGGTCACTGCCTGGAGGAATGTTCTCAGGTATATTGGACATTAAAAACAGCAAAAGAGTTTGAATCAGATTCTTGTAGAATGAGGTTCTCTTCTTCCCCACACAGGAAAAAGAAATAACTTTTTTTTATGGAGTTGACTCTTGAGAATAATTTGTTTATTCATTTTTATCCAGAAAATTCCAAGAGTTGAGAGCCTCGTGGGTGCATTCTGACTCACTCCTAATATATTTTAAACATGGATCTGAATTGTGTGCTTGAGATAGGTAGAGTACTTGACTTCTCACGTTGTGAACAGAGACTAATCACTTTCCCTTTTTATCTCTGGTATGAATCTTAAGATTCTAACAATGGACAAATTTCTGCAATTCTTATAGTGAATGATCAGCTTTGGTAAACAATCTCATGTTAATGCCTTAGTCATTCTGCTCTCAAAAGAGAAAGCAGATATGTTTTGTGGATGTTCTATTTTAGTCATAAAGCTCTCACAGCATCTCTCTAAAGTGACTTTGACTTTCGTTAGGCCTAACGCCCTGTTTAAATAATATTTGCAAGGATAATTCCTTACTTTTAAGTTGAAAGAAAAAGATCTGATTCCTCACCACTATTTCTTAGGAGTTTTTATTTCTTTTATTGGCAACTTTCTCCTCTTGCACATTGTGTTTATAAGACTTCCAACATCCAATAGTTTCATTTAGTCTGTAGATATCAATGAGGCTTGATTTATCTGCAAAGCTTTGGCGAGTTCTTGGCCAGGCCAAGGATCATGCATCTATTGGCAGAGCTATTGTACAAAACTACAATGAAAAAGGCCTTTTTGACATTGAAGTGGCAGTGGTTCGAGCCACTAGCCATGATGATTGTCCTGTTGATGACAAAACCATGCACGAGATACTCTTCCTTGTCTCCAATACTCCAGGATCAATTCCTTTTCTTGCTGAACAAATCTCACGCCGTCTAGCCAAGACAAGAGACTGCTTAGTCGCTGGTAAAACTCTGTTACTCATCCACCGTCTCTTGCGTGGTAGCAGTCGCTGCATCGAGCAGCAACTGCATATCGCACACACCTCTGGTCATCTCCAACTAGGTTGCTGCTGGTTCATGACGAGCCATGATCATCCATCCTTCATATTTCTGCAAAACTATGTAGGTTATCTTGAAGAGAGAGTTGGATGGATCATCAACCAAGCTGGTAAGCTCGAACCCGTAATGTCAGGTGGTACAAAGTTCAGCCGTTACAAAGAGAAATCCATGGATCTTGTGTTCCACATCTTACCAAAGTGCCAAGAGTTTATTGCAAAGGTGTTGAAGTGTTCACCTTTTGATGCCTGGCCTATCGATAACCTGGTCCAAGCAGCTACAGGCAACATCTTGAAAGAGAGTTTCCAAGTCTACATGACGTATTCTGATGGGATAGCTGCGCTGGTTAACATGCTCTTTGATCTTTCAAGACCCGCAAGAGATTTAGCTTGTGAGATGTTGAGAAAAGCTTCTCAACAGATTCAGGATCTGCACGTCTTGTATGAAAAGTGTAGAGGGTTCACTGGGATGAAGAGCTTGGATTACCCATCTGTGCAAGCCATTACCATGGATCATATAGTAGCATTAGAGGAATGCTCAAGCTATAATACCCCTGCAGGTTCTGTGCTGAAGAGCAGTGGAAGCAGAAGAGGTTTCTCTGTCTCAACCAACCTAAGAGATCCAGTCACCTGCGGTGAAGGAAAACAAGACAAGAATAGCGCCGGTTTCTCATCTACAAGTCCTTTCTCATTTCCAGTGGAGACCAAGATCAGCATGGTCTGGGTTGTTTTTGACAATAAAGATGGTGAAGCATCAGACAACTCAACAGAGAAGCATATGAATGTTGATCATTCATCTCTGATTCATTTTACATAACACTATTGTTATCAATTTTAATAATACCAATGAATACACACGGCTTCTACCGGATTTATACGATATATTTAGTGCATTTAAGAATTGGCTTTAGTTATAGGCAGTGATTTTGCATATTTACAGTGTCACAAGTTTTAAAAGAGCATTTGAAACAAATGGATACAAAATACTTCAACCCTTGTATTGATATCAATTTTTTTTTTTTTTTGCTCTTGAGTATTGTTTGGACCACACACAATGCAGAAACTTGAATCATGGGCCTATTCTTTTGTATTGGGTCTTCTACAAAATAATTACCATGCATTTAGGACATCAATAGATTGTGATGATGTGTCTGGAACATTACAGAAGACCCTTCAAAGTAGCTTATCTGAAACAAAAACCTAGAACATTCTCAATTTCTCTGTCAAGACTTTAGTAAAAATAGAAAACATATGAAACGCAAGAATGTTCAAGAAACTGTATACATTCTTCACTCCATAAATCGCGTCTATATATTCACCACAGACTTACATCTTAACCCTCATAGAGAAGAGAATTAAACAAAACAGGTCATTACTAGAAGTAATCAAGAGTAAAAACCATTACCCCTTCTGCAAGAAAGGCGAGCACTAACCAAATATGAAGCAAAACTCTCTTGCTATGTTAGGTCTTTTCTTACTAACACTTCTCCTCGGAAACATCAAAACAACTGAAGGGTCCTTCGATACTCCAGCCGGCGGTCTACTATCTGATCTCTGGAGAGATCGGTTTCCGGATCCTTTCAGAGTTTTGGAGCAAATCCCATTAGGTCTCGAGAGAGATCAGAGCTTGGCTCTGTCTCCAGCGAGAGTGGACTGGAAAGAAATTCCAGAAGAGCATGTGATCAGGCTCGATGTACCCGGGATGAAGAAGGATGAGGTGAAGATAGAAGTGGAGGAAAATCGAGTTTTGCGAATAAGTGGCGAGAGGAAAAGAGAGGAAGAGAAAGAAGGAGATCATTGGCATAGAGTGGAGAGATCTCATGGCAAGTTCTGGAGACAATTTAGGATGCCTGATAATGTGGATTTGGACACTGTCAAGGCCAAGCTTGAGAACGGTGTGCTCACCATCACAATCAAAAAGCTTTCCGCAGACAAAGTCAAGGGTCCAAGAGTTGTTGACATTGCGTTCCAAGAAGATCAAACTGGCAAACTCAGTTCTGCTTGAATCCAGATTCGAGTTTGATGTCTTGTAAAATCTCTGTAACTATTTCTAAATGCAATAAATCCTATAACAAGCGTAAAGAGCGTAAAATAATAGTTTCTCTTTGCTGGAATCACATGATGACAAGTCAGAGGAATCCCAAAGCTTACTTTCTTAACAAGCAACAAAATGTTTGCTTTTAACTCAGGCAAGAACTCTTCTTTGACTACAACGAAAGAGTACATAACACTACAGTACCAGCTTTTGGGTATAAGAAACAAAGTGTCACCTGTGGAGAGATTAACGAAATTACGGTTTCCACAACTCTTTGAAGCCATTTCCAGTGTAAATCAACAACTGTGCAAGAAACTCGCTACTAAAAAGCAGAGTCACAGCTATGTCAAGTCAATATGGAAAATCTAGGACCTCCCCACAGTGTCAGAGAGAGATCAAATTGTCAAGTACTATATATATCTCCTCAATCTTAGGATGCGTTTTGTCAAGAGAATAGAACTGATGGACCTCGCTATCGATCTCAATCCAACTACATCCTGGTGTTTTATAAGCATTTTGGTGTTTAATCATCTTCCTAGCTCTGCGTGCCTCTTCCCAATTACCCATCTCCCCATATAAATTTGCCATCATAGCGACGTAACCTCCATTGTTAGGATTCAAAGCAACCAGATTCTTAACAGCAACTTCAGCCAAATCTAGATGACCATATTTCTTACAAGCATTGAGCAACGAACCCCAAATCGCCTCATCTGCTTTCATCTTCATCCTGGCCATAACTTCCAATGCTTCATCAAAACGACCTGCCCTGCCTAGAAGATCTATTAGGCAGCCATAGTGCTCAATCCTCGGCTCAATACAGAATCTGTTTGTCATGAGGTCGAAATAAAGACGGCCTTTTGATACCAAACCCCCATGTGTACACGCATTGAGAAGACCGATAAAGGTAATGTGATCCGGTTTGATATTCAACTTCATCATATCCTCAAACACTGCTATGGCTTCTTCGCTTCTACCATGTAGAGCAAAGCAATTGATCATCGAATTCCAAGCTGTTAAGCTTTTCTTGTTCGTCATCTTAAAAACAGAGCTTGCTTCCTCCAAGTTGCCACATTTACCATACAAGTCGACCAAAGAATTCGAAACAAACACATCAGAAGAAAGAGCACGACGGTATGCAAATGCGTGAATCCCTTTGCCCAGCTGAAGCGTACCAGTTTGAGCACAAGCGGATAAGACACAAACTAAAGTCACCTCGTTAGGAAGAACACGAGGCTCATTGATGATCATCCTCCTAAACAGAGAAATCGCTTCGACGAAAAGACCGTTCTGTGTACAAGCAGCAAGAATCGCGTTCCAGGAGGGAACATCACGCTCAGGCATTTCTTCAAACAGAACAATAGCATTGGAGATATCACCGGACCTCGCGTACCCAGAAAGCAGAGCAGTCCAGGAGACAACGTTTCTCTCAGACATTTCATCGAACAGTTGTCTGGCAAGAGTGATGTGAGAAACAGAGGAGGCGTATGAGTGAAGGAGAGCAGTTTGCACGACGACGTAGAGACCAAACCCGGACTTGAACAAGTGGGAATGCACCAAAAGAGTGGAGAAAGCAGAAGAGAGATGTGGCGTTGATTTGAGGACGAGTGGGTAGATGAAGTGATTAGGACGAGGAAAAGACCGGTTTACCATTAACCGGAAGAAGGAGAAAGCAGAGGAAGCATGGAGAGGGAGAGAGGAAGAGTAAGCAGTCAAAACAGCGGCGTAAAGATGCGTATTGGGGTAAGAGAATCGATCAAAGATAAAGCGAGCGTAGGAGAGATTACAGAGACGAAGAGTGCAGAAGCGGAGGAGCTTGAAACAGAGGAAAGGCGAGTGACTTAGACCAGCGACGATGAGAAAGGACTGAACTTGCTTCAAATGATTCAAATGTGTCGACTTTGAAATCGCTTCGGAGACGAATTGACCGGTTTCAGCTAATTCCTCCGCCATGCGTGACGGCGCGTGGTGGGTAGTCTCAGTCATTGGGTTACACGTGTCCCCATGTGCTCTTTCACCAAACGTGATGAGAGAGAGAGAGAGAAGAGAGAGATGGATAATGTGTGTGCTTCGTCTTTTTTCTCTCCGAGTCTATCGTTTTCTTTCACTTTGCGTTTTTCTCGTCTCTCTTCTTCTCCAAATTGACGGATTTAAGGTTCCCCACTCGATCTGATCTCTAACCTAACGCTCTTTCATTAATTCTCAAGAATCGCAAATTTGACAGAGACATAAACGTATATATATATAGAGACACACAACATCATCGAAGCTGATGCAGACATATCTCTTTGGTTCGGATCTCGAGTTTCTTCTCTTGTCTATGTCTGGCTTTTTTTGTCCTGCTTCTGTATCTGTTTGATTTTGTTATACACACACCCACAAAATTGTATTCTGTTTTCAATCATCAAATGTCTGGAATTTGGAGATGGAGGAATCTAAAGTCCTTAGCTTTCCATGCTCGTTCCGTTTCACCTGTTCCCTCTCATCTCTATTCACTGGAATTGGGATCGTCTCTGCATCGCCGCCGTCTTCAGGAACGATTCAAATCGGAGCAAGGCGGTGTTGGTGGCGGAGGAGGAGGAGGAGGAGATGATTTTCCGGTCCCCGTCACTCGCCGGAAACTAAGAGCTGAGCCTAATTGCCCTCGTTGCTCAAAACAAATGGATCTTCTCTTCTCCAATCGTCAATTCCCTTCTTCTAATCTTCTCCACCGTCCAAATGATTCCGATTCCGATCCCGCCGGAGACAAAACCAATTTCCAGTCCGTTAATTTCTGTCCGACTTGCAAAACAGCTTACGGATTCAACCCTCACGGCGTGTCTCCTCTTCAGGGCACATTCATCGAGATCGGTCGTGTTCAATCCCCAACCACCACCACCACCAATACTTCCAGATCATCCACCAGGAGACATTCAAAGGACACGAATCAAGGATTCGGCTGCAGCAACAATCTCGGCTCCGGTTACAGAAACAAGCTCAGATCTTCCTTCTGGGATACGCTCAGATCTTACGGCGCTGAGCCACCTGAGGATTGGTCTCCACCGCCTCCTCCTCCTCCTTTGAACGATTCTCCTCCGAATAACATCGCTCCAGCCTCTAACGGCGCCGTCAAAATGGAAACTTCTCCGTTACCCGATGCAGCTAACGACGTTAAACAATGGGGCGGAGCTAGCTTGGGCAGAGACTTTCCTACTCCAAAGGAGATTTGCCAATGGCTTGACAAGTTCGTCATTGGCCAATGCCGCGCCAAAAAGGTTTTGCCTTTTTCACTTTGCATTTTTAGTTCTCATTTCTGATCATGTCCTGCCATCAGTTTTTTACTTTAAGACATTGTTTGGTCTTGGCTTTGATCGTAGGTGCTCTCTGTCGCTGTGTATAACCATTACAAGAGAATATATCATACCTCTATGAAGAAAGGGTTGGTTCTCTCTCATCCATTTTTTATTCTCCTGGCTTAGTCTCATCCTTGTACATGATCGATCACCTTATGATATAAGGCTTGTGTTGGAAGTTGACATTGTGGACGTTTTGAATACTAGGTCAGCAGCACAACCAATTGATGATGACGATAACGTAGAATTAGATAAGAGCAATGTTCTTTTGATGGGGCCTACTGGCTCTGGTATGAGTTTTGTGTGTTTCTGATCATATATAGTATTAGTTACTGCCCATTCTCACTCTCGCTGCTGATTCTGACATGGTTTATTCATTCGGTTCTTGAACAATAGGGAAGACATTACTCGCAAAGACTTTAGCTCGGCTTGTAAATGTTCCTTTTGTCATTGCTGATGCAACTACACTGACTCAGGTAAGATTGTGGTTTCCTATATTCTCATAAGTTCATGATTCTCAGCACTTCAACCATTGAGTTAGAGATCTTTCCATGGCTACTTTGAATTCAGATGAAAATTTATGCTCTTTGACCCAGCTTTTGTTTGGTATCTTTACAGGCTGGCTATGTTGGTGATGATGTTGAATCAATCCTTCATAAGCTACTAACGGTACCACTTCTTATTTAGTCACGAATAACATTCCGAGCACACTTTCCGTCTTACTTCGTTTCAGAAGACTCCCTTATGACTTGTAGGTCGCTAAGTTCAACGTACAAGCAGCACAGCAGGGAATAGTCTACATCGACGAAGTTGATAAGATAACGAAGAAGGTCAGTATCCAAGACAATGGTAACTCCTGAACTCGATCAGAACAAGATAATTGGGCTTTATGCTTCCTGGATTCTGCCTTCTGCAGGCTGAGAGTTTAAACATTAGCCGGGATGTTTCTGGGGAAGGTGTTCAACAGGCACTTTTGAAATTACTGGAAGGCAGTGTAAGTTGATTGCTTTCTTACCCTTTTGATGCATCTACTGGAATCATTGTTCACTAGACATTAGGAATTTGCTTAGCGAGTTATAGTGTAGTCTCTTGAAGTGATCCTCATTGAAAGGTCTTTGTAATATACCAAATTGATATGACATTTGATGTATGCGACTATCAACATCACATATAGACATCTGTGTTACTTCTGAGGCTCTTTCCCGAAGAGAATGGTTCTGGATTCATGCTTTGCTTCTGTATTGATCGTTGGATCTTCTTCCTTTTGTTCCAGATCGTAAATGTTCCAGGGAAGGGAGCAAGGAAGCATCCACGGGGTGACCATATACAGGTTTCGAGCTAGAACTTTACCATTGGCCTATAATCGTTTAGTTTAATGACGCATCTATAGGAATTGTTTAATCATATTATTCCATTGCTTGATGTTCAATGATGTACAGATTGACACAAAAGATATCCTCTTTATCTGTGGAGGAGCATTTGTTGACCTTGAGAAGACCATTGTGGATAGGTAGTTCACTATGCTTCCTTTTGTTGTAATATACCAATGATTCTGTTTTGACTTTGATCATCATTATCTCTAATGTTTTGCCAGACGACAAGATTCATCAATTGGTTTTGGAGCTCCTGTCCGTGCCAATATGGCTACCAGTGGAGTAACCAGTGGTGCAATAACTTCATCTTTACTAGAATCGGTAAATACTAAAATAGATTCTCTTAAGTCTCTGTTTCCTTATGTATGCACTTCTCATTCCTTGAAAGAGAACTTAGTTTTGAAATGGCGGCTCCATTTCAGGTCGAGGGTGCCGATCTGACAGCATATGGCCTTATACCTGAGTTTGTAGGACGCTTTCCCATATTAGTTAGCTTGTCAGCTTTAACAGAGGACCAGCTTATTCGGGTAATTGAACTTTTGTCATAGCTTGTATCTAATCATGTTGCTGCTTTATGGCACCTACTGAATTAAAAGCGAGAGTAGTGCTTGCCATCAACAAGACCTTGATTTTACCCTTCTCATGTGTAAGGGTAGCTAATATTGCCTATGCTTTTTGCCCTGCAGGTGCTTGTAGAACCCAAAAATGCACTTGGGAAACAGTACAAGAAACTATTTAGCATGAACAATGTAAGCTCCCATGAAATAGTAATACACTTGCCAAGACTTAAATCTAAAAAGTATTCATATTTAAGTGTAAACTTGGACTTTTGGTTCATAAACCTGCATAATCCTGTTGCAAAATTTCAGGTAAAGCTGCATTTTACTGAGAAAGCGCTCGGGATGATTTCGAAGTTAGCTATGGTGAAGAATACAGGTGCAAGGGGACTAAGAGCCTTACTTGAAAGCATTCTTACCGAAGCCATGTTTGAGGTATTTCAGCTACCGCAAAGATTGTTTAGCTTGTTCAGCTACTACTTTACTAACTCTTTATTTTGTTATTCAGATTCCAGATGCTAAGAAAGGAGAGGAAAGAATTGATGCCGTTATTGTAGATGAGGAATCAACAGGCCCAGAAGCTTCTCGTGGATGCACAGCAAAAATACTTAGAGGAGACGGTGCTTTTGAGCGCTACCTCAACGAGAACAAGTCGAAAGATGGTACAGAATCAACGGTATGACTGTAAAGATAATTTATTGGCTGCTCCTTGAGTCAAAATAGACTCATTATGATTCTCTGTGATAACATTAGTCTCACTCATGGACACTCTTTTTCTGAGAGTCTGTTGAATAAGAGCAAGTAGTTATGTGTCTTACCAACACAAGTCTCTCATCTGTTTCTTTACTAGTTGCTAATTGTATCTTCACTTTGGCTATGATTATGATCTCTGACACCTGATGGGTGTTTTGCAGGTTGACGAAAGAATAGGTTCAGCAAGAGCAATGAGCTTGTAAAGAGAATGAGGAGACGAACGGTTTTTTTCTTTTAACATGTGGAGTTTCTTGATTTTTTGTAAAGAACAGCATTCATAAAGGTGCAAGAGGGATTTATTCACTTTGTACAATAAAATTGTTAGCTTACAGATTCGAAAGTTGAATTTGTTACATAGAAGAAAGAAGAATAGGAGTGTATCTCACTGTGTAAACACAACATTTGTAACTCTTTGCTTCAAATAACAAAAGTGTTTTTTTTTATTAAAAGTTTGTTACAGTTCATGTTATTCTCTATTGTCTCATTTTCACCTCTGCGTGGAACTAAGAAGAGCTTATTCATATCTACAAGATCCTGAATATCTAACAGAGCACTCTGTTTCATCAACCAATTTAACTGATGAAAAAAACTTTTAACGAAGCAGGACAATGTGTAAGAGAAGGCACGTAAAGGTGGGATTAACATTAGCAGAATCCCTACGATACAATAAACTCACGAGTTATTTTAAGCCTTTTCGATCTTAATCTTTTCTTTACCTTATCTATTATTCTTTGTATCAAAACATGAGATTCGTCAACTGATATATCATATTTCAATGTTCTTTCGTGTGAAAATGCTGCCGACTTTTTAGAGGAAAGTACTCGTATGCACTATCAGAGAGTGAACTTGTATGTCATTGAGATGTAGTACATGGGTTTATATACACGGGTGCATGATTACATTTCATAATCAAAGGGATTGCAGACATGAATGTTGGAGTATTTAAATGGTGAGTGATATGGGTTTCTTTAACGACACATGATTGACAATTTTGAGCCATAGGTGCTGAAATAATTATCGGGAGTGATGACTAGATATTGTATGACCATAACCTACTAAATGTAATCAACGGCCTTCAGAAGGTCAAAAGTTTTAGATGAAACATGGAATCAACGGCTTAAATCGAGCTAAAAGTTCCAACGTTTTAAAAGAATTTTAAAGAAGAAAGACACAATAACATGTGCTAAGGAAACTCATCATCGTCTTTTGATTTTTGAACAGAAACAAACTTGGATCCGTTTACAAAAACCAGACTCTCTTACTGCATCAAGCCAAGTTACTGTAAATAAACATCGACAGACGCGGCCTGTAAATCTCCAGCAGTATTAAAAAACTTAGAAAGCTGATCAGGAGCCGAGAAAAAGCAATACGAATACAAACTGTACCAAGAAAATTGTATTATTGATAAGAAAGAACAGACGAGACGATGATGATTTGTAGTTGAAACATGTCCCACGCTTTTCTTTCGAACTACCTGTGATGCAGGGAGAACTTCTTAGGTCAGAGGGCAGACAATTGTGCCAGAGCGGTAAGTAGTATCCATGACGGTTGTAATAAAAAACAGATATAATGAAGATTTATCATATTTAACTAGCTTTTACCTGTTAACAAAGATGGCGGTTGGACAGCCCGGAGATGGAGGATTCTGCTTAAGGAGCGAAGCATGTTGACCAGCTTTAGCAACATCATTAGGGTCACTTGCAGAATATATTTCAACCTCTTCAAGACCAAGTTGCCGCTTGATTAAGTCCATTTTACTCTTAAGGACTTCCATCTCTCCAAAAGGCAACCTCTAATTTAAAGCCTGAGTGCCAAGAGTTATTGCCTCGTCCATCTTGAATTCAAGGAAAGGCATGCAGAGCTCCTGAATTTGCTTCAAGTTTTTTGTTGGTCCATCCCTCTGCATTCTCTCCCTTAGTTCTGCGAGTATCTCAGCATCAGGGGCAAAAGAACGCGTTTGTTGGTCAAATTTGCTTTGCAGAATCTCGAGGCAGTGAGCTCTCCATCCATCAAATTGCTCATTCACATATACAAGGCCTTTCAGCTTCTCCTCTGCCACTGCGGTTACTTCCGCACCTTTCTTAGCAGTCTTCTTGGAACCTAGAAGCTTTCTCATTAAGACGGTATTATCTTGCAAATATTTGTTAGCACCCTTGAGAACCAAATCTGGCTCATTTGATGTTGGCCAGCCTGCTGTTACGACAGAGCCTTCTTTCTTCAGAAGCTTCCTCCAAACATATTCTGCAAACTGGGGACAGATTGGAGCAATAAGGCGTGTTTGCACATCTATAAATCTCAGTACCAAATTATGGTTCATGCTGCCACTGCCGCAAGAGTGCCTATACTCATTTCGAGCAGCTTGCAAGTCGTAAAATCCATGCTTAAGTGCCTCTCTAAACAAACAATTTTGTAGGCCTTTTCGGTAAATCTGATAGCAACGTCCATAGCATTTTCAAACACTTTATCAGCATATGTAGATGGAGGGCCCGTTCTCAAAGAGGATTCAGCAGCCAGAACTTCTTCCATCCATGTGAGCTCTTTTGTCAGACGCAAAATTGCAGCATCTGCGGTTTTAAATACAAAATTAGCATCGTCAACGCCATCACCAGCATCAGCCAAAGAAAACCTTGTAGCAGTGGCAGAGAATTCTTCAATAGCCTGTCGCAGGGTTCTGAAATTGCCAGTTGACTTTGACATTTTTTCAGAATTCAGCATAATATGACCATTACACCTGATTCCACGTGGCCATTTACTACGATTCGCCATAAGTGCAGTGTGGTTGTAGATGAAAAATGTCAAATGATTCTGAATAAGATCCTTTCCTGAAACTCGAAGATCTAGCGGGTACCAGTAGTCAAATTCCTGCTTCATCTTACTTAAAACATCCGACGGAATGTCAGATGATTTTGGGTACTGACCATCACAGAAGAGATACTCCCAAACTTCATCATTCATCTGCTGAGGGCGAATCAGAGACTTGCTGCCTTTATACATGTCTCCATCGTGAAAGATATGGGCAACTGTATAATAGGCCATATAAAGAGAAGAATCAGATAAGGATTCCACAAGGAACTGTTCGTCCCAGGGAATACGAGTTCCAAGACCAAAAGACCGTGAGCAAGCCCACTGATTGAGCCAGCTCAAAGTGTGCTCAAAGCCATGCCTTGTCTCTTTAGAATAGAGATTCATGTTTGATAAGCAATCCTCAGCCATTTTCCGCCATTCTGATTCGCCGTACGTTATGTACCACTGATCTGTAAGAGCCACAACACATTCATCACCAGATCTTGACATCACCGGCCTCTCGGGTTCACTGTATATAATTGCCTCACGAGAATCTATAAGCTTTCCCCTTGATAATGGGCTTGACTTCTTGAACTTTCCTACCAACAAACTCTCCAATAAGCATGGTTCCTTCGGTGAATCCTTTCAGGTAAGTCAACCTCTTTGCCTCTGCAAGCTTTTCCTTATCATTTTGACTTATGATTTTCAGATCCAAGCAGACCTTTTCGGCAGCCTTATCCCCAAACTCCGGAATGTTGATAATTGGTACAATCTCAGAGGGTACCCACTCATCTTTCACACCATACTTTGCTCGAAGTGCAGGTTTTGCATTTAGATCATGTAAAGCCATGTAATCATCCGGGGCATCACTAGGCACGCTGGTGACAATGCCAGTACCTTTGTTGGTCAGAATGGTTAACATGGGCAGAGCATAGATGATCTCGTTCACTGCCAGAGGAGACCTCAAAGGGAGTCCAATCAGATCATACCCGGTCAACTCAACCAAGCATGAAGGCTTCTGAGGGGTCTTCGAGAAGTTCTGGTAAGCAAGATTGAGTGCGGCTCTCTCAGTAAGGATAAAGACATCACCAGATTCATTGATTTCATAAGCTCCATATTTCCCATCAGGCAAAACCCATGCGTTTGTTTGTCCATACATGGTCTCAGGCCTCAAAGTAGCTGCAGCCAAAAATACTCTCCTTCCTTCCAAAGGACCCAGTTTCAGAGGATATGGCTTCAGTACTTCCATTTTTATAAGAGTGTACTCTTGAGGCTGAACACCTTCACCGGTAGCACGGTCGTGATCAGCACAAGGTTGGCCATCTAAAGGTGAGAAAATCGTGTACCTCCGGTCTTTGACAATCTTTCCCATAGATTTCAGCTTCCTCATCTGCCACCTCACGAAGGCATCGAAAAAGGGATTAATATCAGTGGTCACGAATGACCGTCTCCAATCACAACCCAATCCATATGCCCTGAGATCTTCAACAGCCAATGGGGGAAAGTAGTAAAACCATTCGTACGGATCTTGGAACTTTGCTATCTCACTGTCAGTGAGTCCAAAGCTGCGCATAATCTCCCACTGATAAACCTGTCCACCAGATTTCGCAGCCACCTTTGACTTCCGTCCCCTGAACTAATCAGGTAACGCTGGTGCCTCCTCCTCGGCTTGCGAAGCTTGTGTGGTGTTGTCTTCGGCAGTGAACACAGGCGGGTTTCCAAACCGCTGGATCTCACGAGACAGCTTATCCGCAGAAGCTTTAATTGGCATACCAGTGCAGTGGAAGCCAAATGGAAGAAGAACATTAGCACCTCTCAGTCTATGATAAGCAGAAGCAAAATCAACCTTGGAGAGTGAGAAGGCATGCCCAATATGTAGATAACCATTCATATACGGGAAAGGGAAGGTTGAGAAGAACTTTTCTCCTGGTTTTGGAAGATCCTTACGAGATTCAGCCCTGAATACCTCCTCATCTTCCCACCATTTACGAGCCGCCACCTCAATCTCCAGAAGACGATCTCTCCTCGCGTGGCTTTTCGTTTCAGATGCCATTGCGTGAAAGTGCCTGCCAAAAAAAATCACTTAAAATCAAACAAAGAAACACAATGTGCCTGACTCGATTTATATTACCAACCATATTTTTCAACCGATTTCACTCAATTTCTAAAAGAGAGAGAAAAATTAGGGCGTAGATTTTTCTTCCCCAAATCGATTTGAAGATTTTCTAAGGGTAACAATGATATCAATCTTAGAGTAGTTAGCACGTGTTACGAAAAACTAACATAACGACCGTGAAACTTGAAGAGGAAAAATGAAACTTTAAAAAGTTTGGATATTTTTATAGATTAAAAAATAGCCTGTGTGGATTTCTGGCAATACAAAAGGTTTGCGTGGGTTTCTAGCAAAATTAAATAGTTGGGGTATTTTTTAGCATTTTTTCCTACAAAAAATTAACGTTGTTTATTGATTACATTATGTCCGTTAACGGCCGTGATATCAGAAGGGAGCAAATGGAATTTTAAAAAACTTATTTATTTTTATACATCAAAAAAAAAAATTTGTGTGGGTTTCTAGCAACGCTAAAAGTTCGTGTGTGATTCTTCCAAAAATTAAATAAATGAGGTATTTTTTGGTATTTTTCCCCAGAAAAAAATAATCGAAAATCACCTTAATATATATATATATATATGTATATTTTTTAAGGAATTTTCAGTTATTTTGTGTGGGTAAGTCTCCTGCAAAACAGAAAAACGGTAAAGGGCCCGAAAAACATGGTGGGGATGTGTTTTCTGAAGGCACTCCGACACTCAAATCAGAAAACAACTAAAAAAAAAACCACAAAGAGAAAGTCGGAGAGCGGACAGATATCTGAAAATTATGATGATGGATGGTGGACCGAAAGTCTCTGAGAAATGTGAGACTTACTCGGGCCTTGAAGTGAAGTGGGCTTTTTGAGTGGAAAGAGAATAAAGAAGAAAAGTTTAGGGAGTGAACTCCATGGTTTAAGAACCGTCGTAGAGGAGAGCAAAAGTGAAAGTGAGATGACCGGAAATATGGTTGGAAGTCTGGAGAACGCCTCAGCTCAAGAACCACAAGTATCTAGAGAGATATCGTGAGACTTGAGATTGCTGAAATAGTGAACCCCTTTCCTATTGGAAAAGATAAAGTATTTATAGGGAATTACCTGATCTAAGCTAATATATCGGGTTGGCCCATTACTCATGGATCGGGTGGGTCGGCCCACAACCCAACTTGACTGAGTCCAAATCTTGCGATTGTGTCATGCTCAGAGGGTCTCACCAGCTTTTCTTCGCGTATTTTGCCTGTAACGAGACCATCTCTTGGCGCGTCTCTTTCATTTTCAGTGTACGAGTTGAGTCGGCGGCTCAGACGCGGTATGCCTCTTCGCTGAACCTCTGCATTCCCCTTGGCTCCTATGAATGACACCTAACACGCATAAAAAAAATACATTAAATGTCATTCACGTAGCTTGTAAAAAGATGGGTAATCAGATCAGACAATGGCATATTCCTATTATTGTATGGAGGGAAATTTGAATAGTGGTATTTTTCTTTGTTGTTTTCTGATTTAAGCATCAGAGAGCCTTCAGAAAACACATCTCCATCGTATTTTACAAGTCTTCATGCAGCTATATATTCTATAGGAGACTTGCCTCCATAAGAAGCCTAAAAATCCCCTTAACAAATATGATGCAAAAACTCCACTGTCAGGGATGAACGAGGTAGTGGACCTAGCAGAGGATTTTGAAAAACTAGGGATTGGTTACACGGTGCACAGGGATAAGGATCTAACGCCCTTAGAAGAATTTGTGGAGTTTGTAGCTGCCAGCCAGAATTTGGAGCGGCCAGGCCCCACCGTCGGACCAGGCACCGAAGATGCCCTCCGATAAACCACTTGAACCTTAATTTCTTGTTTAGCGTTTATTGTTATTTAAATTACAGCTAGTTTTCCTTTTGGTAAAGTCTATGGCCAAAAGATACTTTGTATCCCGGAGGTTCAGATTTACCCGGAAAAGTTAGAATTGGGAGTTTAATAAATGTTTTCTATGTTTGTTTTGGAGTGTGAAGGGAATACGAAAGGACATGTACAAGAGGGTGAATATGGAGGAAATGAACGGAAACAAGGAAGGCTGTTGTAATAGATAAGGAGGTGCGCAAAACAGTATAGAACTAAGACCGCATTTGGTGACTACGACACACCTGATTTTGGTGAGTCTTATGATTCTCTCTCAACGAACCAAAAATCTCTAAGGGATTGGTCATGAAATCACACTGACCAGGTGGAACGTCATCCTGAGTGGGGAACAGTTTATTGGACCAGGCCCTGTGTATCCATGTTACGAGTCCACGGCTCCAGGTCACTTTGTCCATGGCAGGTGACTCAGGCATTGCGTCCTTCGTGGCCCTTGGTCCCAAGTTAATTTATCCATGGTGTCTGACTTATGCAACGCGTCCTTCATTCGGGCTTCTGTTCCCAGGTCATACTGTCCACGACGGATGATTCAGGCATTGTGTTTTTCATCGAAAAAGTGTCTCGCGCCTCAGGTCAAAAGGTTGACTTAGACAACGAGTTCTTCATCGAAAAAGCATTACGCGCTTCAGGCATATTGAGGGGGAAAAGCGTTTGTTCTCAACAAAGATTAACTTCCACATCACAGGCTAAATTTGCTAACCCGCAAAGTAGGTGGCAAATTGTTGGGGATAAATTTGATCTTTTCTACATAGATGAATTGCGTGCTTGCACATAGCGTCCATGGCTTCGAATCCTTTCTACATGGTACATACCCTCTGTGCCAAATTAGGACGCGTATTGGGCCTAAACATATAGCAGCAGGCCTCAAATCTATTCGGATATGGGAGATCTGGCACGATAAGCCACATGTTCTTGATTTCGTCGTATTTAACAGCGCAAACCACACTGTTAGGAACAAGAAAGTCGAAAACTAAGTGGTTAGGAGGAGGAAATGTCACATTCTCTACATCCTAGACCTAAGCTCGATAATCCAGAAAGGTCGGGATGTAAAGAAGTGTGATCCGTACAGATACTCAAAGAGCGAAGTCATTCAACCACGACAGTCTGGTCCCAGTATCGAGGGATCCAGACCAAGTATGAATAATCCAATAAAGCGGGAATACTATTCAAATTTCCTCCATTTGACAATAGGAATATACTTAGTTTGATTAGATTGCACATACCATTACAAACCCACGAGATTAGCATTTAATGATTTTTTCTTACACGTGCCAGGTGGGGCTGGAATTATTATTCGGTATCCAAGATTCGATCCGGGATCCACTCCGATCCACTCCAAAAAATCTGAATATCCGAGAGGATCGGATCCGAATAGTAAAATTCAGTATCTGTCAAAACTGGATCCGGATCTGGATAGTTAAATTATAAGGTCTGGATATCCGTATCTGAATCTCTAATCATTAAATATATTAAAAATTATATTTGATTGATAATTTTGTAATATATTAAGATTTTTTATATATAAAACTAAATAAAATTAAATTAAAATATATGTTTCTAATAAAAATATAATTCTATACAAAATATTAAATAAAAATTAATTTTATTATTATTTTAATATTTAATAATTTTTTATTCGGATCTGGATATCCATGAATACCTTAATATTTAGGCGAATATCTGAAGTTCGGATATCCGGACATCCCGGATAAGGATAAGGATAATTAAAACTCTTCACATGAACCAAAGAGAAAAGCAGAGGTTGAGCAAGAGCTATACCGCGTCTGAACCGCTGACCTAACTCGTACACTGAGAACAAACGAGATGTGCCAAGGGACAGTCTCACAGTGGATAGAACATGCCAAAGAAAGTTGGTGAGGCCATCAGAAATGTGATGAAAGCACAAGATTCGAGCCCGTCAAGTCGGATTGTGGGCCAATCCGCCCGATCTACTATTCATGGACCGACTTGGTATACTAACCCGTGTCAGCTAACATTCTATAAATAGTTTACTCTTTGCCACAATAAAGGGGCTCACATTTTTACCCATCTCAAATCTCACGATATTTCTCTAGATACATGTGGTTCTTGAGCTCAGGCATACTACACTTTTCCGACCATATTTACAGTCATCTATTTTCTCTCCACAGTGGTCCCTAGATCGTGGAGCACTTCCACCCCTAAACTTTTTTTTCCTCTCTTTTCCACCTCAAGAAACTCATCACCACTCAAAGCCCGAGGAGATTCCCTCCTTCCTCAGGAACTCTCGGTCCACTTTCTTCCATCTGTTTCTCAATCTCTTTCCGCTTTCCGATTGGCCATTTAGTGGTCTTTTTCTTGGTTGTTATCTAACTTGAGCATTGGAGACCTTTTGGAAAACACATCCCCATTGTGTTTTCTGCGCTGTGTTTTCCGGGCTTTCATGCAGCTATATGTTTTGCAGGAGACTTACCTCCACAAGAGGACTAAAAATCCCCTAAATAAATATGATTTAAAAATTTTAGTTGGTTTGGGTATATTCACTTATAAGTATCTAACCAAATAATACGTTTTTGAAATTTACATATAAAAATTCAAAACAAACCGTTAAAACCTCATAATTTACATAAAAATTAGTAGATTAACATTATAATATTTGTCATATATTATTAAAACACTAACATATTATTAAAATATAAATCTTAATAAATATAAATGTTTGTATAAAAGTTTTATCAACAAAATATTCACAAATAGCATATGCAGAATATCCACGATGCTACACGTGAATGCAAAATCTAGTATACAAAATATTTAAAGCATATGGTGGTGGTGAGAGCTTAAGTCAGTAAAGTATGGATAATCATTATCCATTTTCTAACAACCATAATGTTTGTGGGAACTAGATTTTGCACAATTAGGCCCGATCCACGAAGCCTAAATAAAAATATGATTTAATAAAATTTTATTTAAATATTCAAATATTCGGAGTTAGGTTAGAATAATATTTGGCCCAGAATACAGGATTTAGCCCAACAAGCTACTCGCGGACCAGATAAGTGTCACTACGCACGTGCAACCTGACGAGCTCCGAACTCCGAGATATCCGGTCAAAGTCAAAGATATTTTACACACAGTTCGGAGTCGTTACGAAGATCACAGAAACGGTGTTACACGAAGTGGCCCGAGATATGCGGCGGCAGTTCGAATCTCGAAGAGGAGTATAGAAGAAGCTCGAGACATACCAAGAAAGACACTTCTGATCCCAGAAAAAACCCTAGAAATTCAGTTATCTTTTGTACTTTACTCTTCGAGAAATCCCATATTCATCTCTAATAAATTTAATACAAATCTAATTTCTTCAATACTTTTCAATATTCGATTGATTCAAAGATAAATCTGGCCCATCGTATTAAATCTTCTCCCTAAACCTATATACAAATTTCGAGTGTGGAATTTAGCAACCACATTGTTGTTGGACTTAATGTCTCCCGTTTTTAAATTCAGCCCAGTAGATCTTTTTTGGCCCAGTTGAAATAGGGTTGGTTCATTAAACCTAAGTGCTTGGATATAAATTACACTTTGTCTCCCTGTTCCTCTTTTTTTTTTTTTTTTTTTTCTTCAGTGGCTGGCTTCTTTTCAGTAGCCGAACTTCTTACCCTTTTTGTGTGCTGTACTCAATTCAGTGAGTTCGTATCATCGTTATCTTTGGATCGAGATCGGAGTCTTCTAAAATAAAGGAAAGAGCGGAACTGAGCTTGATTCGTATGAGAAGAAGGGGAGTCTAGGGGGTCGATTCACGGTGCGAACAGAGGAACAGAGGCGCGCTTGAATTGTAAGTAGTGGGCTGGTAGAGAAGAGAACATGGTGCACTTGGCAAGAGTAAAAAGGACAAGGCGAGCTAGATTTCAAGGGGCGACCTCAGAATAAGAAGACGCGCTCAGTGGGGTGAATCAGAGGCGGCGACACCGTCGAACACCTTTGCTAAGGTGAGTGCGGTACTCAATCAAGCGAGTTTCCTTTATTGAATTCAACTATCGACGCCGTTAAATCAAGAACCTGTTTTTCACTCTTGTTTGCTCTCTCTAGTTGAAAGGTAACTCTACTTTCTCTCTCTAAGTTATTTTTTTTTATTTGTTAGACAGAGTGATGTGATCCTGGTATGGATCTGCCCTTGATCGACACTCTAATGACTGGAACTTGATGAATTAGGCTTTGAAACAATCAGAGATTGTTCAAGGACTTGGGAAACGATAGGACACACACAAGAGTCGCGGAACACTCTTGATACGCCTACTTGAATCTTCTAAGTGATATAACACACACAAAGTCGATTCAAGGTGTTTGAAGGATATGACACACCAACAAACGTGATCTTAATCTTTACAGAAAGAGTTTGAGGATAAAAGATAAGATGATTTGATACAAAGGAGTTCAAGCGAATATAAAGAAGAAAGAAAGAAGAGATGAGTCTCACAAACATTAACTCAATCTCGGAAATAAACAAAGAACAAGCTGTCAAGTTTGAATTCGATTTTAGACGCTCCTCTTGATGAAACAGCTTGGGCTTAGGCTTTGTGGACTTAGGCGAAATAGAGATCCATTCTTGCCTCATTAAAAACCTATCTCAAGAAAACCCAATGGGACAAAACTTGAGATAAGGAAAAAGAGTACAAGCCTGGATCTCAAGCCCACTTAGCCATCTTGGACTTGGATCACAATCAGGGTGCTTGTGATCGGCTCTTTTCCCTCCTGAATCGAGTGAAGGCCTTTGATGATAGCTCCAATGATTTGCTTGAGCTTCTTAGTCCTTGATCGAGTCATTGGACCACTTGGAACGCTTAAATGATCTTCTTGATCAGCTACAAGCTCTTGTTCCTCAGCTACTTGCTCTTCATCTTCTAGTTCCATCTCCAAGTCTTTGTTGTTGCTTTCCAGAATCACATCATCCCCCTCTTCTTGAAAAAGATTTGACCTCAAATCTGGATCATCTGCACAAAAAGGAGCTAAGTCAGCAACATTAAAGCTATGACTAATATTACTAACCTCGGAGATCTAGTTGATAAGCATTGTTATGAATCCTCTTGATGATCTTGAACGGTCCATCAACCCTTGGCATAAGTTTTGATCTCCTTTCGGCTGGGAACCTTTCTTTCCTTAGGTGAACCCAGACTTGGTCACCAACTTCAAAGATCATCTCTCGTCGTTTCTTGTTAGCTTGTTCCGCATAGAGCTTAGTCTTTTCCTCTATATTTTTTCTTGGCTTTCTCATGGATCTGCTTCAATAGCTCGGCCTTCTTTTGCCCATCAATACTAGCTCTTTCACTCAAAGGAATGGGGGTTAGATCCAAAGGAGTTATAGGATTAAAGCCACAGACAATCTCAAATGGTGAAAATTTAGAAGCAGTGTGCATCGCATGATTATATGCGAATTCAACCTGAGGCAAACATTCTTCCCATGACTTAAGATTTTTCTTAACTAATGCACGTAGTAAAGTAGACAGAGTTCTATTTACTACTTCAGTTTGTCCATCAGTTTGCGGATGACATGTAGTAGAGAACAGATGCTTAGTTCCTAGCTTAGACCATAATTTTTTCCAAAAATAACTAAGAAACTTAGTGTCACGATCAGAGACAATGGTCCTAGGCATGCCATGCAAACGAACTACTTCCTTGAAGAACAGATTGGCTACATGAGATGCATCATCGGTTTTATTTCATGCAATGAAATGAGCCATCTTTGAGAATCTATCCACAACAACGAATATGGAATCCTTTCCTGTTCTAGTCCTAGGCAAGCCAAGTAAAAAATCCATAGAGATATCAACCCAGGAGTGAGAAGGAATAGGCAATGGAGAGTACAAACTGTGGGGCTTAACCTTAGACTTAGCCTGTTTACAAGTTGCACATCTCACGCAGATTCTCTCGACATTCCTCTTCATATGAGGCCAGTAAAAGTGATCTTGCATCACTTTCAAAGTCTTGGTAATACCAAAATGACCCATTAGACCTCCTCTGTGTGCTTCCCTGACTAAAAGATCTCGAATAGAACAGTTAGGAATGCATAGACAATTATCATAAAAGAGGAAACCATCTTGCCTGAAGTAATGATCTTTAGCAAACTTTTCACATGATTGGTATTTCTCTCTAAAGTCAGAATCTGATGCGTACATATGTTTGAGCTGTTCAAATCCTATGAGCTTAGCATCAAGAGTAGAGATCAAGGCATACCTTCGAGACAATGCATCGGCAACTACATTGTCTTTACCTTGTTTGTACTTGATCACATAGGGAAATGTTTCTATGAATTCTACCCACCTTGCGTGACTCTTGTTGAGCTTTTGCTGCCCTTTTAGATGCTTAAGAGACTCATGATCCGTGTGTATGACGAACTCCTTGGGCCAAAGATAGTGTTGCCATGTTTGCAAGGCTCGGACTAGGGCATAGAGTTCTTTGTCATATGTAGGGTAGTTAAGTGTGGCGCCTCCAAGTTTCTCACTGAAGAAGGCTATAGGCTTCCGATCCTGCATCAAAACAGCACCAATACCTATTCCAGAGGCATCACATTCGATTTCAAATGTTTTAAGGAAATCAGGTAAAATTAAGAGAGGAGCATTAGTAAGTTTATCCTTTAAGGCTTGGAATGCATCTTCTTGCGCTTGTTCCCACTTGAATCCAACTTCTTTTTTGATTATCTCAGTAAGTGGAGCAGCAATGGTGCTAAAGTCCTTCACAAACCTTCTATAAAACCCGGCTAAGCCATGGAAACTTCTTACTTCACTCACGATCTTAGGACTCGGCCATTCCTTTATTGCTTTCACCTTCTCTTCATCGACCTTGATTCCATCTGCGCTTACAACAAAGCCTAAAAATACCAAGTTATCTGTGCAGAATGTGCATTTCTTAAGATTGGCATACAATTTTTCCTTCCTAAGCACATCTAAGACAGATTTCAAATGCAAGACATGATCGCTTAGACTCTTACTATAGACCAATATGTCATCAAAGTAAACGATCACAAATACACCTATAAACGCCCTAAGAACATGATTCATCAATCTCATAAAGGTGCTAGGTGCGTTTGTCAAGCCAAAAGGCATGACTAACCACTCGTATAGGCCATGCTTGGTCTTAAAAGCAGTTTTCCACTCATCTCCCTCTTTCATCCTAATTTGATGATATCCACTCTTAAGATCAATTTTAGAGAAGATGCTAGACCCATGCAACTCATCTAACATATCGTCTAACCTAGGAATTGGATGCCTATACTTAACCGTTATATTGTTAATTGCTCGGCAATCAACACACATGCGCCAGCTACCATCCTTTTTAGGCACAAGTAACACGGGCACAGCACAAGGGCTCATGCTCTCTCTGATGTGGCCTTTCTCCATGAGCTCGTTCACTTGTCTTTGTGGCTCCTTAGTTTCTACCGGGTTGGTTCTGTAGGCAGGTCGATTGGGTAATGAAGCTCCAGTAATGAAATCTATTTGATGTTCAATGCCTCTAATTGGTGGCAACTCCTTGGGATTATCCTCCGGAAACACGTCCTTATAAGCCTGCAATAGATCATCCATTTCACTCGGTAGCACCGGTGTAATGTTAGTGAGACTAGCAAGAGATTCTTTAAAGACAAATAGTAAAACCGGTTGCTTGGATATCAAGGCTCTTCCTACATCACCAGCTTTTAAGAAAAAGTTCGATGATTTGTTCACGAGTTTCTCCTTTTGTTTGAGTTGGAGCTGATCTTGATACACTTCTTGAGGTGTTAGAGGCACCAGAGTTGTTTTTCTGCCATTGAAAACAAACGAATGCTTATTAGTGAAACCATCGTGTATTACTCGTCTATCGGATTGCCATGGTCGGCCTAAAAGGATATGTCCAGCCTCCATAGGTAGCACGTCACAAAGGATCTCATCTTGGTATCGTCCGATGGTTATAGGGACTGAGACTTGGCTATTCACTTTAAGTTCTCCATTCTCGTTTAACCATTGAAGCTTGTATGGCCTCGGATGCTTCTTAACGCTTAAACCTAGCTTCTTAACCATAGCCTCACTTGCGATGTTAGTACAACTACCCCCATCGATGATAAGACTACATACTTTCCCTTGAACAAGGCATCGAGTGTGGAATAGGTTCTCTCTTTGTTCTTGCTCTTCTGATTTTGACTGAACACTTAGAGATCTTCGGGCAACTAGTAGGGAACCCTGAGCCGGCATCTCCTCATACTCGGTCATAAGTTCATGTTCTAGACTTTCTTCCTCAGACTCGATCTCTCCATCATCTTTGAGAATCATGACTCTTTTATTAGAGCACTCATTGGCGTAATGACCTCGACCTTGGCACTTGAAACATTTCACATCTCTAGATTGGCTTGTGGAGGCTTCGGTTTTGCCTTTGCCTTCTTGTTGATTCACGAACGGCTTGTTCTCAGGTTTTGGCACCGCGATTTGCTTCCCATCTCTCTGATAAGGATTGATCTTTTCTTCCTTTACGTAACTTGGCCTAGAAGTTGTAGATACGGCTCCATAGTTTGGTTTTGTCACAGGTTTCCTCTTAAGCTGTTGCTCGATAAGGATGGCCTTATGTAACATTTCCTCAATCTCCACGTAATGCTGCATCTCAAGCCGGTCCTGTATTTCTCGGTTTAAACCCCCTAGAAATCTTGACATTGTGGCCTCTCTATCTTCGGTAATATCAGCTCTCAACATAAGGGTTTCCATTTCTTGATAGTATTCTTCCACTGATCGGTTGCCTTGAGCCAATCTTCTGATCCTCTGATGCAATTCTCTATGATAATGGCTCGGCACAAACCTCTTCCTCATGATAGTTTTCATTTCTTGCCAACTCTCAACAGGATATTCTCCATTGCGTCTTCTAGAAGTAACCAATTGATCCCACCAGCTTAAGGCGTAGTCGTAGAACTCGGTGGCCGCGACCCTTACTCGGTTAATCTCGGTGTAATGTTGACAGTTAAAGACCAATTCGATCTTCTTTTCCCACTCTAAGTAAGCGTCCGGATCATTTTTCCCATGAAACGAGGGAATTCGCAACTTAATTCCTCCTAGTCCATCTTGGAGAGGTATAGAATCGTCTCGGGCTCGTCTTTGGCATTGGTGATGGCTCCTAGAAGAGCTGCTGTCTCGGCTGTAGTACGATTCAGCCACTTCATCTCTTGGTGGTCTAAGTTTTTCTCTGGTTCTCTCAGGTGAATGCACATGATTCCTTCTCCTTGTTTCTCGATCAGTTTTCGCATCGGATTGGTGTTGCATCTCTTGCCTAAACACTTCGAATTGAGCAGCCATTAACTCTTTCATTTTTGCGGTCATGGCCTCCATAAGAAGCTTGTTGTCTCGTTGTTGGTTGGACTCTTCTTCTTCAGTCATGGTTTTCCTGAAAAAATTCACAAGTAAAGTCACTAGCGATCGGTTCTTCTTACGGAATCTCGATAGTCACTTTAGGCGTCTATAACTCAGATCAATGAGAGAATTTTAAAAGACGATCTCAAACGGATGCAAGTATGAAGTTGATCGGTCAGTTTATAGTAAGACTAGTATGATCTAGATGTCTTGTGATGCAAACAATCAAGTTCTCAACAGATCTAGCACAAGTGATCATATACAGATTAAAACTCGAAAAGAACTTAGATTTGAATTGGTACAACCTGATACACGACGATCCAGTGATTAGAATGGTGCTCTGATACCACTTGATGTGATCCTGGTATGGAGCTGCCCTTGATCGACACTCTAATGACTGGAACTTGATGAATTAGGCTTTGAAACAATCGGAGATTGTTCAAGGACTTGGGAAACGATAGGACACACACAAGAGTCGCGGAACACTCTTGATACGCCTACTTGAATCTTCTAAGTGATATAACACACACAAAGTCGATTCAAGGTGTTTGAAGGATATGACACACCAACAAACGTGATCTTAATCTTTAAAGAAAGAGTTTGAGAATAAAAGATAAGATGATTTGATACAAAGGAGTTCAAGCGAATATAAAGAAGAAAGAAAGAAGAGATGAGTCTTACAAACATTAACTCAATCTCGGAAATAAACAAAGAACAAGCTGTCAAGTTTGAATTCGATTTTTGACGCTCCTCTTGATGAAACAGCTTGGACTTAGGCTTTGTGGACTTAGGCGAAATAGAGATCTATTCTTGCCTCATTAAAAACCTATCTCAATAAAACCCAATGGGACAAAACTTGAGATAGGGAAAAAGAGTACAAGCCTGGATCTCAAGCCCACTTAGCCATCTTGGACCTTGATCACAATCAGGGTGCTTGTGATCGGCTCTTTTCCCTCCTGAATTGAGTCAAGGTCTTTGATCATAGCTCCAATGATTTGCTTGAGCTTCTTAGTCCTTGATCGAGTCATTGGACCACTTGGAACGCTTAAAAGATCTTCTTGATCAGCTACAAGCTCTTGTTCCTCAGCTACTTGCTCTTTATCTTCTAGTTCCATCTCCAAGTCTTTGTTGTTTCTTTCCACAATCATATCACAGAGCTGAGTTCAGAAACATGAATTCGGAAAGTGGTTCATCTGGTGAGGGGAGCTCGGTTTCCGGAAGTAGTTTGGGCTCTGAGATTGAGGCCGACTATGATGGAAGTTCGGACCATACTTCCAGATCTTGTGATTATCGCGACATTGCTTCCACCTGTGCGAGTCACCCAGAGGTTCTTGATCCTGAAGCGGAGGAGTTCGGTGAGATGACCAGACCTCGCAAGAATAAAAGAAGGGTAAATGAGTGTGAAGAGAAGTTTCTCCAAACTCGTCACCATCGAATCTACCTTGTATGAAGCCAGAGCAGCGGATGTACTCTATTACCTTGAACTGGCGGAGGAAGGGCGGCCCTAGGATGCTCCTGAAGGTCATATTTGCGTCTGCGAACCGCACTTCACTGAATGTGGTTTATAGCTTCGGCTGCCGTACTTCTTGCTAGCATGTTGCGAGCGTCGTAGTGTTGCTCTTTCCCAACTTAACTGGGCTTCCGTTTGCAACATGGCCGGACTACTCATTCCTGCGACCAAAAGTGGAGTTGACATGAGATTGAATTTTTTCGAGCATCTGACATCAGTGAATATTGATGCGCGACGGCCTGGTTATATTTTGCCAACATGTGAGTATGTTTCGATATTTTTTCTGGTAGCAAGACAAGCAACTTGAAAAAGTGGTAGCAATGCTACTTCTTTCTGGAGATTAATGTGTTATCGGTCGGCAACTTTAGTGGGAATATTTATACTGAGTGGAATGAAAATATTGGTAGATACGCGTTAGTCTTCAACTCTATTGAGTTTGTCTCTTTCAATTTTTTCTGATCTGTTTTTGTTTGCTGTTTTTTTTTTTTAGCAGGCCGCCATATTGACAGTAAAGACAACTTGAAAAAATATTTGTTGGATCTGAATCGACTTAAAGCTGTAAAAAATTGTTCGTGGCCGGAACACATTTGCCAGAAGAGGATCAGGAGGTGCTTTGCGCGTATTCACCCAGGTTAGTATTACATTTATTTTTTAATTTGATCGTTCCTTGTTCCATACGTGTACGATTTTATAAGCTTTTCTTTTGTTTGCTTGCACATCTTATTCAGAGCCAGTTTCGCAGAAGAAGACCGGTAAAGAGATGGGAAAGCTTGTCTTGACAAATTTCCTGGATTTCTCAGCTGAGCTCGAAAAGGATCTTACGCCATCTTCAAGCAACGCAAGACAAGCTGAATCCAACATGCCGAATCAACCGGAGGTTGAAAACGAAGCAGCTAGGGGCGATGTTTGTGTAGGACGGATTGAAGGTGAGATTGAAGTCGGGAAATCAGCCGCAGAGTCCACGCAGAAGGCGGCTCGAGATTCGGCATGCCAACAGAGGGGTGCAGCTAGGGAAAGCAATGTCGGGAAACATAAGCCAGCTGAGAAGGAGGTTGTAGCTGCACTATGAGCTTTGGAGAAGAATAAATCTAATAGTGCTCATGATTCGAACCTATACGAGAGTTTGTTCAAACCTCCTAAAAAGGATGGAGATTCTTCCGTTAAGAACCCGGTTCTGCCTTCTTCAGCGCCTGCATCTAAGGACCGCAGATCAAAAAAAAGATATGGTGGTCCGCAAGTTGATTTTAATCGTCAGGCAAAGAAGGTGCAAACCAATCGCGACACTGTTGATCACAGGTGGTCTTATGAATATCCGAAGAAGGACGTGCCATTTGTGAATGATAAAGTGTCTTGCGCTGATCTTTTCTCGGAGATCCAAACTTCTTACATCGATCAGCCTCCTTTTGATGATGCAGTGGATGATGATCTATTCCAAGACATCGCCAGCTTTGCTACGCTGGAATGTGTTCTTATTCTTGTTACTTTGGTTATTTTTTATTGTAACTTCTATTCCATTATCGTTTTATCATTATTATTGTTGTCATAATAATTTTTTTTTAGGGTGCTGCGATGACTAACCAGTTGCTGGAAAGGTTATGCCACCGAGTTGACAGACAAATAACAGAAAAAGATGAGTTGAAAATGCAGAGCTCGGCTGTTAAGGACTTGAAGAAGGAACTAGTAGAAGTTCGGAGATCTCTTACGGAGATGACCGAGAGAAACGCCACGTCGGAAGCCGAAAGAGATGAGTTGTTAGCCCAGAAGAAAATACTTGAGAAAAATTATGAGAATTTGAAGACTGAAAGCACAGCGACATTGAAGAAATAGCAAAATCAACTGAGGGACAGTCAGATGAGAAGGTTCACGAAGCGAGGGTCGAAACATCGCAGATTTTTAGGGACAAGTTTCAGAAGCTGAAAGCCTATATTGCTGATCAGGAAAGGACTCGGGAAACCCTCCTGATGCTTTTTCTAGCTGAGGTTAGTAGTTCATTATTTACACAAGAAGGAGAATATTATTCTTTTCCTTTTTAGTGTTTTTTTTCAAAGAAAGCATTAGTTTGTTATCTTTGTTACTGCATGAAACGTTACGTTTGAGAGGGTGTGCCTATTCCCCCCCCCCCCAAGAAGATTTCGCAGCTGGAATCTGAGGTGGCTACATGGACTTCAAAGGCGGAAGCATTTGACGTTGACATGTTAGAGGATGGTGATCTGGATGTGCCAGAGTTCGGTATGTATGGGATGAACGTTGGTCTCGTCACTCGGACTATTGCTGCTGGTCTGAGGTGTTCTTCATCTTCTCAAGGGACCTAAGATCTTGGAGTTTGATTTCTGACTCATACCAAATCACTTCTTTAACTTAGTTTCGTTTAGGGAATTCATCTCCCCCTTTTTTTGGTGAAAATGTTATGGGTATCTTTTGTGTTTAAGAACATGTATTCGCTTCTTCATTTTTTGTTTCCTTGATGGAAATCTCGTAGATTCCATTTACTTTCGAAGACATAATTGATCCCTTTTGCTTATGTTTTTGGCATCGAAAAATGAATGGCTGCCGGTGGTTAGTTGAGTACTGCTTTATAATTGGATCTAGTTCATTGAGCGAAATGTCGACTTTTTCACGTTTAGATTTTTCATCTAATTGGATCTGTCGTATTACCAAATTTTTTGGTGCATCAAGCGCATGTTCGGTTAATTTGATGGTAGGTGCGACACTGGGTTCGGCTTATTGTAGCACCCCGATCTAGATTTTCTACTAGAAAGACACGCCAAACTATTCACGGTCGATGGATTACCTGTCTGGTCATACCCGCGGTCGATGGAATCCCATTTTACTAGCAATTTTCCTTTACGAGGTTCATTTTGCCTACCAAATACACGATAACAAGAGGTGTTACAAATCGAGTGGAGATTACAGTGCAACGGCCTACGAAGAGAGGAACAGGGGACACAAGGCGGAGCTCCCTTCCTCGGCGCTGGGCCTACAAATCGTGTGAGAAGCTTGTTCACTTGGATTCCCTTCCTTTCCTGGAGAGACTGATGAAATCATTTTGTTTGTATAAACATTGAAGATATTGAGGGAAATGTTCTCCTTATTGTCTAATGGAAAGTACTCGTATGCACTATAAGAGTGTGAACTTGTATGTCATTGAGATGTAGTACATGGGTTTATATACACGGGTGCATGATTACATAGCATACTCAAAGGGATTGCAGACATGAATGTTGGAGCATTAATAGGGGTATGATATGATTAATAATCGTTTGAATGATATTAGTTTCTTTAACACACTCCCTCAAGATGGAGGGGCTCTTGTAACTCCAATCTTGAAACATATTTGTTGGAAAGCAGTACGAGGAAGCAGCCAACTGGCCTTTTGTTGAGAGCAGTGCAACACGAAGAATGCCTGATTTTACTTGTTGATAGCTTTGATGGTTGTCAAAGCTTGAGAAAACAGTGATACGTCAACAATAAGACAAGAGATTTTTGTTGGCAATTGAGATTGTGTATTTTTGGATTTTCCATTAGCTTAAATAGATAAAGATTACAAGAAGCAAATGGTGGAGCCGTGGCTCCAGCAAACAAGGAAATAATGGGAAATGGATAAGATGGTTTCCTCAACACAAGGAAGACACAGTCTCCTCTTATTTTGCAACTGAACTCTGAAAAGAAATACTGAAATAATTAAAAATACCCCATGAATGAACTCATCAAAAGTATCTCCGGTTTGGTACGTTTCTCCGGTTTGATACGCTGCATCTTGGTTCTTCAATCCCATCATTACTCCCCCGTCCAAATGAAGCTTGTCCTCAAGCTTCAGTGTCTACCGGAGTTGAACGCAATCCCCCATGTAAGGTTTTTATTCTCAATAAACCACTATAGCATGTCAGTCTGATTAATAAAAACATAAGCGGAAACGTACCTTTTGGATCCATGGTTTATTCTCTGAAATTTGAGAATGATTCTTCCACAACAGACTATGAATAGTTTGAGGTCTCTGTCGATGTGATGCAGAGAGCTTTTGGATTTCTTGTTAAGATTCTCATGGGGACCATAACCTCTCTATTTATATAGAGAAATAATTTTTAATTTGGCCCATCATCAAATTAGAAATTACTGAATGTATCCTCACAATAATTTTTCATAACACTTATGCCCCTTAGTTTTTTATTTAATACCAAAATGACCACATAAATTTTGACTACTTTAAATAATGACCTTAACACACGTATGATCCCAAATAATTCTTATAATCTCCCACTGGATCATATATGTATCCAAAAATGTGATATAATTTATGAACTCAAAAATATCATTATATGTCAGACCATAAATAATCCCGTCCATTAACTATAGCAACATAAGATCATAGCGGTTTTCGTTATAACAATCATAATTAAATCTTACACGGTCACTGAAATCAATATAGTTAAATGACATAGATCAATTATGAAAAAGGTGGCATGAAAATCACATGAAAAAGTGATCAATACATGTCGATTTTCAATTGGTCCTACTTTATTGAGATCCTTTAACTCTATTGCACAAAATGTAAATCGAAAAATACTTTATTTCTGATCAGAAAAATGTGCATAAACACAACTAAAACATAGAACCAAAAATCAAATGACAAACTTCCGTTAAACCTTAAATGATCATCAAACACTGAAACATCCATTCAAGTACTATGCTAATGAAAAACCTTCGGTGGAATATCTTTTGTAAGAGGATCACCTATTATGGAGTTTGTTCTAAGTGTTCTATAGAAATCTCTCCACTTTGTACTCTCTGCTGAAAAACAATGAACTTAATTTCAATAAACTTGGACTTTGTTGCACTCTTATTTTTATTGGAGTACAAAACAGCTAATTTATTGTGACAATATATCTTTAATGGTCTTTCAATTCCTTAAGGAATTCGCAGCCTCGTGACAAAATTCTTCAGCCAAAGTCCCTGATTGGATGCCTCAAAAACTGCTACAAATTCTACTACCATCGTGGAAGAAGCTACGAGTGATTGTTTCGCACTACACCATGCAATAGCCCATCAGCTAACAGAAACACATAGCCTGAAGTGGATTTTTTACTATCTTGACATACAGCAAAATCAGAATCAGAATATCCTATGATCTCCAAATGATCTGATCTCTGATATTTGAGCATACAGTCTTTTGTTCTTTGCAGGCACCTCATGACCCTTTTGGCTGCTTTCCAATGGTTCAAACCTGGATTACTTAAATATCTGCCCAAAACTCCAACAATGTACGCTAAATCTGGACGCATACAAACTTGAGCATACATTAAACTTCATACAGCCGACGCATAAGGAATCTTTTGCATCTCCTGAATTTCCAGTTTTGCTTTAGGGCACTGACTAAGACATTAAACTTGCTTTTGTCTCCTTTTGCGACTGGGGTATCACTTGGTTTGCAATCCTGCATACCAAATTTCTTGAGTACTTTATCGATATAGCTATTTTGTGGTAATCTTATAATACCTCGAGTTCTATCTCGATGAATATGGATCCCTAATACAAAAGATGCTTCACCAAGATCTTTAATCTCAAAATTGACCTTAAGAAATTTCTAGATCTAATGCAATATGTCTATATCGTTGGTGGCCAATAGTATATCATCAACATACAACACCAGAAAAATACACTTACTCCCATTGAACTTTTGATACACACAATCTTCGACCAAATTCACTTCAAAACCAAAAGAAGTGATTACCTCATGAAACTTATAGTACCATTGACGAGAAGCTTATTTTAGCCCATAAATGGATTTCTTTAATTTGTAAATCATTTTCTTTGAGACATTTTGACATAGGAGGCGAACGAGCTCACTCATGACTTCCACTTTTAAATCCGCTCCGATGCGCTCTAGATTGTTTTCGTCAATATTGACTTGGACGACAAGCTCGCGTTTTGGCAGTTCTTGAGGTAGGAAATCGACTTGTATTGTAGGTTTGACTGCTAAGCATGCTTTCGTCGTGATTCGTAACTTGTGCTCGACCGCAAAGCAGAGTCTCACCATCTCCTGACAGCCCCTCATTATTTTTATCCCGAACGCTGTTAGGAATTTGAGACATTGATGGTAGGCTGATAGGACTGTCTTCATCGAGTGCAACCAAGGTGTTCCCAGGATCACATTATAAATGGCGGGCTTGTCAATGACAATGAATTTGACAAGTCTGGTTGTTTGATTTCCTGGAGGCTGGTGGTGTGTTGCCTCTACTTTGATTACACCGGTCCCTTTTGGTGGAGTCATCGTTTACATGTTGATCTGTCAGGGCGGTGCCGTAATCGTTCGACAGGTGATGTTTGACAGCCCGTGTTTCCGCGCTGGTCATTGCTCTGGGATTGATTTGCTCCGACGATCTCACCTTTGTGATATTTTGCGTGTGCGGGAGGTCTACCGAAATGCTCTGTGGGTCGAGAATTCTCTTCGATCTGGAGGCCCCATCTTCATCGACTCGGACAGCGAGAGTGAAGTCAAAGAAGACCCTTTCGAGGATTCTGCTAGCGAGTAGGAAAATGGTTTTCTTAGGAGTAGAATTACTATTCTTTATTCTATTTATTATTCTATTTGATTTATTGGTTGCCTAGGATTTCCTTACTTAGCAGTTATCTATGATCTATGCTGGTGTTTCTTTTAACTATATTTATTTTTGAAACAGTATGTTCTACTCCTCTTTCAAATTTAATAAAGAAATGGTTTTGATTTTTATTAGAAAGTGTTCATTTCTGTGTCATTCTTTAAAAATCCTTCTTCTTCCCTGTTCTTGCAATCATCCCATGATCTTAAAATCCGAGCCTTTATCTTCTTTTGGCGCCATGAGTCTTATGACCCCATCTCTAATTCTTTCCTCTTCTTCTTCGACCAAGTTCCCTCTTGTCTCTAGTGCTTTTTATTTCCCTTGGTCTTGAATTCTTCGAATTTCTTTCTAGGAACTTCTCTCTCCGGATTCAGGGACAAATCCTGTTAAAAGGGGAGAAGATTGTAACAACCCGACCTCCTAATATCAGTTGTTACCAGCTCTTAACCTGGTCTAATTCAACTAAACAATCTCTCTTTAAATTAAACCCATCCTAATCTCTTTTTATTTCTCTGCAGGCCCATTAAGCCCAGCCCTTCTAAACTAGCCCAAATATAAATACCTAATATTTACCCTAATCCCTCATTAAGCCTCCTAAACCTAAATTAGAGAAAACCCTAACCATTTTTTCTTCCTCTTCCTCATTCCCTGCGCCGAGCCTCCCTCCTCCTCTCTGCTTCCTCTCTTCTCATCTTTGATCTAATTCCGTCTCTCTCATCTCCTTCTTCTCTTTCTCTTGCTGCGGCCACCATCCTCCTCCTCTCCCTCTCAGCCGATGCTCTTCCACCAAGCCGAGATGTCTGCATTTCCTTCACCATCTTCCTTCGAGTTTGGGACCAGCGATGAGGGCTCACCTCTTCGTTCTCCATCTCCTATGCCTTCTCCTCCTTCTGTCTCTCAGCCCTCAGTGCCAAGGTGAGGACCTATGGCTTCATCCTCTCTTTCATCTGCATACTTTTCTTTTAATTAGTCTTTTCTTAAATCAGAATAGATTTGTGTGTTAGGGTAGCTAGATCTGATTAGGACCTGGATCCATGTTGCCTGTGTGTTGATGATTGCTGGTTGATGGTGGAATATTAAACAACGAATTTGAATATGGATCTGGGAGTTATGAAACCCTAAAATATGGTTTTGTGAGATATAACTTGTTTAATGTTATTTTTGTGTACGAAACTGGACAACAATGAATGTGCATTTTTAAACTGGAAGGACCCTAATTAAAAAGAATGAGTTGATTGTTTGGGTGGATAATGTGTATTGAGTAGAACTTGCTAGGTTCTTGGCTCCTGGATTTGAGGGTCAGTGTTGTTTGTTGGCTGGGCTGATGTCTGTGTGACCATACAGCAGCCATCGTTGGCAGTGGATAGAGCAATCGACCAAGGTGATTTAACAGTCTGTCTGCGTAACCGCTGGAACAGCCTGTGTGACTGGGTGGAATGGACCTGACTAATGGGCCGGTAGTAGACTAGTCATTAGTTGGGACTGTTCTGGTTTTGCCTTTTCGGGGAGGCATGGGGTCTGAGGGCCTGCACACTAGAACTGATTTTGACCAGGGTCTGCTGCTTTGTAGTTGCATGTAGGGTTACCCCTATTTGGCTGTGTGATTGATTGTTAGAAACGACTTGAGTGTTTTTACTTTTTGCTGTGTGGGCTTGTTTTAGAACTAGACTTTTTAAAGAACATCTTATGCTTGTTAGATGATGTTGTGGCCTCCTCAAGGTCCATTCTCGCTGAGTAATCCAAAATTACTCACCCTCCTTCTTTTTATTTTTATTTCAGGTATAGTAGATCATCTAAGTTTATGTTGTTGATTGTTACCTGGACGTTTTCGTGGCGATCCTGTGTGCTCACCAATCGGACCAAACCAGGCATCTTACCGGACGTGGTTTGATGGTCAACCTAACATACGCAATTTCCCCGCCTCTTAGAAGCCCATGATAAGGATGTTACAATCTCTGTCTTCATTATTGAGGACAATATTCATGACATCCTCATTCCGTGATCTCGTGTATCCATTACTGTGATTTAGTTCATCAATCATGGTTTCAGTGGTGATACCTCTTGTTGCCGCAGGTCTAGAAGGATCTGTTGGTAGCCAGTTGTCATGAAAGATTCTTGTTAAATTACCGTCTCCAATTATGTGCCGATGAAAGTTAATGAGAATCAATGGTTCTAATATATAAGAAGAGAGAAACAGACAAAAACTGTCTCGTTAGCAAAGAAAAAAAAACAGACAAAACTGCCGCAAATCTGCAAGTAAAACCAGATGCCTTAAGCCACTGGTTTTGTCGGGTTTTGGTGTCAATGACCTTATGAAATGACCTTTTTACTCCGCTAAAACTACTTGTTATCTGAGTGGTCGGGACAAAATTGGATAAAGGGCAAGATTGGGTTTTTTGAATATTCTAGGATTGCCACGGCTTAAGCTTCGGCACAACTGGTGTTGGAGACAAATTTGGACCACGAGTTCCACCCACCATCTTTAAGACTTCAACTGGTTTATTTCTTTTTAATGAAACTAGATTTTGCGTCCACGCTACGCGTCGATATTTTGTTGATAAAAATTATATGCAATCAATTATATTTATTAAGATATAAATTTTATATATTAATGTTTTAATAATATATTTAAAATATTATGATGTTAATCTAATAATTATTATGTAAATTATGAGGTCGTAACAGTAATGTTTTTTTATAATATGTTATATTTTAAAAACGTATTATTTAGTCAAAACTTATAAGTTAAGATACCCAAACCAACTAAAAATTTTACATATTAATCAAATGCTACTTTTTCAACATAGTATTGATAAGATAATCAAATATTATACATTCATTTCTTTAATTCAAGAAGATTTTTTTTTCAATTTCACGATGTATTATTTAAAAATAATTAAAACAATAATATTTAATATTTAATATTTAATATTTAATATTTTTCTTCTCTTGTTTAATCAATACAAATTTTTATTTTGATATATTCATTAAAAAACCAACTAAGAAATAAAATGTTTGCTTTAAGATTAATAAAACCTTTAAATTTGAAACCAAAACATTTATTGAATATAAAATGAATAAACTCACACAAAATTTGTGAATTAAATATATTTTAGTCAATTGGTTGTGTAAACTTTTAAATAATTTTTCAATGATTATACGTCATCTCTTCTAATGAGAATGAAATTTATTTTCATCATGTCCATTTTTATTCTTGTTATATATGTTTTTTCAATGAATATATCATATTTATTTTTTTGAATGATTTTTGTATGATTATATTCAGTTTCATCATATTCATTCTTACTTCTTATAATTATAATTAAGTAGGCAAAACCAGTATAATTTAATACATACAAATTTGTTTTTTAAAAAATAAACAAATTGAACAATTCAAAACTAAGAACTTCTACATTAATCTATTATAATTCCAAGTCGAATATACAAAATGTAATTTTTTGATCATTTTCACATAATATATAACATGAATTATGTGGATATATTTTTGCATATGTGAAAAAATTAGATAAATATAAATCATAATTATTAGTTATTTAAATTTCTACGAGAAAATCCTTAAAATAAAATAACTTAAACTTGTATAAGTAGCATATATTTTTTATAGATAATAGATTAAATTTGTAACTTAAACAGTGATAATAGAGATTTAAAGATCATGTTGGTTTTTTTGTTGTTAATAGAGATTTTTTATTTTTTGAATTTATCTTCTTAACCATGATATTAGAAGTAAGAAACATTTTTTTTTTAATTTACAGTTTTGATATATATGAATAAAATTAAATTTTTAATACTGTTGTTGATGCCTTGAAAATAATAGAGCTTTTACTGTTATTAATAATAGAATAATTTTAATTAATAATTTTTTCTATATTTTTTGTATTAACAATGTAATTTTACATTGATGTGGACTAATAAAATTATTCTTTGAAAAAATCTTATGTAGATGTCCTTAGAGGCATATAGCTTCAATTTTTGTTTTTCTATATATTTTTTTTGTTAACAATATAATTTTAAAATTTGGTTTTTTTAATTTGAAATATTAATGTGTACTAATAGAATTGAACTTTTAAATCATATGTGGATATTCTTAGAGACATAAAGCTTTAATTTTTATTAGTAATATATTTTGAAATCAAAGCTCGAAGGTCCATTGCAGCAAGTGATTTTGGTCACTTTCCTTGTTTTGATGCTAACCGAATGTATTCGGATTCTGTTTGGTCAGCTATTTGTTACCTTTGTGGTTCAGATTGGGTTATTAAAACTCCATCAAATGCCATGTTATTTCAAAAATCTTCCTCTGATACCTTAGTCTCCTTCGTCTTAACGATGAAACTTTTTTCTCAATATTTAGTCTTCGTTTATCAAAAGTGTCGAGTATCAATCACTTGACATGTTTCTCGGATTGCTTGGAGTTTATCATTCTTCTCAAATTCGGTGGCCAAACTTTACAGATTTTATGGTCTCTTTTTCAATATCAAAGTGGCATGTAGTGGCTTTGTTTATATCCCCTTTCATTATATTCTTTGTAATTTAGCTAATAGTTAAACATATAGTTTAGTCAAGTTAGCGCTTTTACGTTGTAATGTCTCATTCTTTAGTGAAACCTAGCTCTATTTATTTATTTTTTTTTATTTAAAATGGTTGCACACACAGAAAAGAAAAAAACTTATAATTTATTATAGTTATGTGATAAAAATTTGGATGCTAATGTAAGAGTCTCAAAATATGTGTGTAGACATCTAATTTAAATTTAAAATTTTCTATTTCAATATTATTTATTTTAGTTTTTGTTATTAATATAAATTTTATATATAATTACTTTATCTTTAGTAATATTTAAAAACAATAATAGAATTTGAAAACTTTGTAATTTTCAATGTTGAGGTGTACCAATAAAAACTTTATACAAAATTTTTTTTATTAAATCATATTAAAATTTGTAAACTTTTTTAATTTCCTTATTCAACAATAATATTAGTATTTTTAATTTTTCTTAATTTGTAATTTTTATATGGACAAATAAAATTACTTTTTTAAATCCTATGTGTACACCCTAAAAAATATTTAGCTTTAATTTTTATTAGTATAAGATTATTTTTTTCTTTTCTTTCTTTTCTTTCTCAACCTCAACTTTTCACTGATCTTTATATACGGTAAATGTTAATTATTATATTCAACACGCATCTTTAAACCCTGCACACAATAAAATAGATCTTATACCATCTCCATTAGTGAACCCCATATTAGGGTTCTTAAGATTTTTTTGTTTTGTTTTGAGTTAGTAATAGTTAAGAACTTCTTCTATTATTCTCCTTCATTAGTGAACTCCATTTAGGTTCTTATCTTAAATAATTTAGAGAAAATTGAATAAATAAAAAAAATTAATACGCCCAATCACCGTCCTCCAGGTATCTTAAGAGACTGTCTCTTGTGATCCAAGGATCGATCCTTAGCTTATTTGGGGTTTTTTATTTATTTTTAAATCAAATTGCCTATGATTCTGGGCCAAAAATACCTAAGACTCGGTCTGGGCATATAAACGGTACCGAAATACCCGGATCAGAACCGACCCAAAATCACCGGTTCAGTTCGGTTTTGGTTCTCCATAAAATATCTATTGGATCTTGGTTTAATGATCCACGGATACCGGTTCGGTTTTTGGTAATACCTGAGAACCGAAATATCCGAACCGAATAACTGAAATTATTTGAAGAGATTTTGATTTTGTTGAACAAACCGAATAGAACCAATTTATTGACTAAACCGAGTACATTTTGAATTTGAATCAGAGTTGACCCAATAAAAAGTGTTCTGCGACATATAATAAATGTTATACAATAAAGTTTTCACAAAAATAGACATACACATTATATAGCCTCTAAAGTTAGTCATTTTTTCTCCCAAACAAGCCCTAATTTCTCTAAGTCTATTTTCTCGTTAAAGCAAGTTAGTTTAGAGAGTCTTAGACCATGTTTATCAAAGAAACTTGGGTTTCTCTTAATAAAAAAGTCCAGTTTAATCCAAAAAGCAGATTTTTAACCGAGGATCGATCCCTATATAGGGATTGGAAGGAGCGATCCTTCGGGATGACGTGGCATCCTGTTATTGGCTAAAGGTAAAATTGGGTCTTCGATGGTTTTCTTCTCCAATCTTTTTTTTTTCTTCTTCTTCTCTGATCGCCTTCTTCTCTGATCGCCGCTCAATTCCAGGACTTCTCTAATAATCTCTCGCACCCATCGACGCTTGCCCACCCAGGAGTCGTCGGATCTCCCAATCCATTATAAACGGTGCCCACCTGAACCGACGACGTGTGATTTGAGTGAGGAGGAGATGAAGGCGGAGCGAACGTAGGCGGCAACCTCGGATTTGGTCTCTCTCTTTCTCTGCTGCTTCTGTGTTTGACTAAGAGTAATGGTTTTCTAGAGTGGCTTTGGTCTTCTGCAATTATTGATCTTCGCATGGGTTTCTCCATTAAAGCTCATTTTACACAAATTTCATAAACAAAATTCTTAACTAAAATTTAGTATTAAAATATTCTTCAAGAAACCCAAGCTTGTTTCTCTGATAAACATGCTCTTAACACTTTCAAAACTGGGATAAAAAAACTCTCCAGCCGTCGCTTGTCGCCGGCTCCAGTGTCTGCAACATCACGAAATCAATCAGAGGTTAGACTTAGTTCATTTCCATTACAGATGCCATCTATCTCTGACTCTAAGTACAAAAAATCAATTTGGGGATTTAGGGTTCTTAAAAAATTCAAAATCGATTTGGGGATTTTAGTTTTTAGTTGCTTAGATGTGAAATTGAGTTCATATCTTCAATGTTTTCTTTGTTTCTATTTCGAATTTCTCTTGATTTCAGGTTTCATTTACGAAATAGATTTGGGGATTTAGGGTTTCAAAAAAAAAAATTAAAATCGATTTAGGGATTTTGGTTTTTAGTTGCTTAGATGTGAAATTAAGTTCATATCTTCTATATTTTCTTTGTGTTTATAGTTCGAATTTCTTTTGATTTGGGGGTTTAATTTAAAAATCAAAATCAATTTTGGGATTTTGGTTATTGAGTTTCAGGGTTTCGAATTTGTCTAGAATTAGATATTTTGTTAATTTCTCCATACTGTTTTTGTTGTATTCGATTACTTTATTTGGTGTGTAGCTAAGTTTTTCTTATTTTCTCTTTCCCAACACAGTTTTCTTTTTTTTTGTGCATCGGTTTTGTTACTTGTGCACTAGTGCTTTGGGATATCGACATGTGTGATATGAATTGTTTATATGTGTTGTTTATCACTTCATTAGTCACACGATGTTGACATGGGATTAGAAACTCATGTGTTGTACGTGCTTGTAAACTAGTGCTTATATATGTGATATGAATTCTTTTGGATTTGTTACTTTGTTTATATATGTGAAATGTAATTGATGTCTTGTTTTTACAGATGGCTTCTAATCAAAATCCTCCAAACATGGAAGAATACGAAGATGTTGATATGGATGAGCAGCTAGAGGAAACAGAAGATGAAGTTGAGACTCCCACTCCAAAAAAGGGAAACGTAAAGCTACTGCACCTATGAAGGGAAAGAAAAGAACAAGGTCGTTGGTATGGAACCACTTCACAAGATCAAAGACTAACTATGACAAGTGCAACTGTTATTACTGTCACAAGTCCATGGGTTGTGCATCATCATCTGGGACTTCAAATCTGAAGAAGCATCTCCAATTCTGTAAGCAGCATATTGCCTGGGTTGCAACAAAAAAAGAAGGTCAACAACAGCTAGATGTGGACGGTGATGAAGGTGTTGTGCTGTGTAAGGTTTCTGAAGCTGTGTTCAGAGAAGCTTGCAATGAGATGTTAGTTTTAGGTGAGGTACCTTTGTCTTTCATAGAGAGTTTGGCGTGGAGGTGGTTCTGCAGTAGGGTTAAGCTATACAAGCCTCACTCTAGGAGAACAGCAACTCGGGATATTTTTCAGATGTTTGTGAAGAGGAAAGCTGAAATGAAAAAGGTTCTTGGCGCCAACAAGCAGAGAATTTCTTGACCACAGATATATGGACAGCTCCCACAACCAATGCTAGTTACATGGTCATTACTAGGATTCAAGCACATTTGTGATCACAAGGGAGCTACAATCGCTGCTGTACTTCTAGAGTGTTAGCTGAGTGGGACATCAAGAAGATCTTTACTATTACAGTGGATAATGCTACAGCAAACTCATCAGCTATGAGGAGGTTTAAGGAGAAATTCAGCCAAGTAGCAAATGGTTCATTAGTGCTCAACGGTGAGTTTTTGCATATAAGGTGTGCCACTCATATTCTGAATCTCGTGGTTAAGGAAGGACTGCATGAGATCGACAAGAATATTGCTGCCATTCGGAATGGAGTATAATTTGTGAGGTCTTCTACACCGAGATTGATGTCATTTGAGCTTCGGGTGACACAGGGAAAATGACAAGAGGGAGTTTGTCTTTAGATTGCAAGACCAGGTGGAATTCAACATATCTGATGTTGAATAGGGCAATGGATTTCCAGTTGGCATTTGACAAAATGCAGGCTGAAGATAAGCTGTATAATGATTACTTCAAAGAAAGAGTGGATGGAACAAAAAGGATTGGCCCACCTCTTGAAGAAGATTAGCTGGCAGTTGACAGGTTACTTAACTTCCTTGTCATTTTTTACAACTCTACACTTGTCCTCTCTGCTACTAATTCACCTCGTTCACATAAATGTTACAATGAAATAGTAACAATTGAACGTAACCTGATATCATTGAGTCTAGATGCTGATGATGATCTGAGAAAGAAAGCGGATTCTATGCTTTCCAAGTTAGGTAAATATTGGGATCCATTTGGTTTTGAAACCGAAATGAATAGGATGCTATAGTAGCTAGTGTCTTTGACCCGAGGAACAAGATGAAATTTGCTAAGTTGTGTTTTGAGAAGCTGTATGGAGTAGATAGCTTGATTCCAAATCAGATGTATGATTCAATCATGGGATATTCTGAAACAGTTGTTTGAGGAGTATAGTGTTTGGTTTGGTGGTTCCGTGAACCGGTCAAATACTGCATCTAGTAGTGGTACTTCTTCTCAGTCACAAGCGAGTGGATCAGAAACTTAGGCTGATACTGGAGCTCAAGACTTAGGCAGAACTAGAAACCGTAGGCTAAACTTGGTTGGTCGTGCTCGTTATGAAAGGATGGACGTAGTGTACAAAGAACTGGTACAAGAATCAGTATTTCAGGAAGTAACCACCGAGCTTGAGTTATATTTGGCAGAAAATGTGGAGAATCCACATATTTTTGTAGGATCTGAGTATGATGTTCTCTCTTGGTGGAAGGTTAATAACCAAAAGTTTACAGTTCTATCACAAGTTGCTAAGGATATACTAGCAATGCAAGTTTCATCAGTTGCCTCAGAGTCTGCTTTTAGTACCAGCGGTCGCATTTTGGATCCATTCAGGAGTTGCTTGACACATTACACTATTGAAGTGTTGATGTGTACTGAGCAGTGGTTGAAGTCTGAGATAAGGATGGATAGTAGAGGAACTATAACCATCGAGCAACTACTTGATGAGATTGAAGACCAAGATGATCTTCAGAGAGGTTAGTTACTTTTGTCCTTGTCAAATTCCAGTTTAATTTTCTAAGTTATACACTACTATGATCATATTTTTTTCACTTTACAGAATTTGGAGAAATGAATCTGCATGAGTAAGGACTCAATGAAGAGCTAAGGGTCGTTATTGAGGTAAGAGACATCATTTTTTGCAATTTCATGTGTGCTAAAGTTGTATTTGGTAATGAGATATCTTGACTAATGTTGTACTCGTTTTTTGTTACAGTTTCTCAAGACAAGATGGTGTTGCATTTTTCATGTTTCACAAGTTACAACATTGGCGACTACTAGCTTATCTCTTTAAACTTGTTTTATTTTGGCATCTCTTTTAGACTCTAATCTGATGTTTCTGCACCTTATTTGTTTTTGTACTCGATGCTTGTTGTTTTTTTTTTGGTATTTGATGTTTTTGCACGTTGATGCCTTTTGGTACTTGATGGATGATGCTTGTTGAACATTTGAAACTCTTTTTAAAATTTCGGATCTTTTAAATTTTTGGGTACTTTTCATAACTTTATGTACTTTTTAAGTTATTTCGGGTATAATTTAGAGATTTCGGGTATCAGGATCCGAACCGGATCCGAACCAAATAAGAACCGAATTATTTCGGGTATTTTTTGGTTCTTAGGTCATCAGATTCGAACCGATCCGGAACCAAGAGGAACCGAACCGGAACCGAACTGAATCAATTTTGGTACCATTTTGGATCCTGATTGTCAAGAACCGAAATACCCAGAACCGATTGGATCCGATCCGGAACCGATCCGAATACCCAAAAGCCCAGGCTGACCTAAGACCATTTGTAATGGAGGTTTTAAAGGGGTTCAAGGCTGGGGTTCATGGATTTCTGACAATAAAAATAAATGAATAAAACTCATTTTTCTTAAAGACAGGTCTTAAATTAGAGCTTTTAGAGTTGATTTTAAGAGAGGTTCACGAGTGAGGTGGTATAATATGATTGGTTGGGCTTTGGTAAAAACTTTTTTCTCTACTTTCTCTCTTTTTTTCTCTCTTCTTTTACTCTCTTTTTCGACTTTTTCTCTTTTTCTACTTTCTCTTTCTTCTTAAAATTTGTATTAATAAAAAATTTGACATGAACCTCTGATGGAGTTCACCATTACTCATGCCCTAAAACCATGTACATCAAAGGTTCATAAGAATTTAATATTATAATTTTTGGATTTAAAAAAAGTGAAGAAATTGTGCTCATTTTGGGGTTCACCAAGAATAAATTTTTTTTTTTTAAATTCGAAATTATTTTATTTTACTAATAAATTTAAACACATATTTATTATAAAAAAAAATACAATTCATTATATGAAATTAAAATTAAAAACATACAACATATAGATTTTAGAAATTGTAAAACCTTTAGTTCTACTATTGAGAAGTACCAAATTTATTCCAAATATTCTCTATTAAATCTGCTTTCAATCGTTCGTGTATCCGTCTATCACAGACTTGATTTCGAACCTCCATTATATTTCTGATATTTGTAGGAATATCTGTATAATACGTTATATCGACTTGCGAATTTCTGCTTCCTTCTCCTTATTCGAAATCTGATATATCATACTGAGTGTAGCTATTTTGTTCGTTTTCTACTATCATATTGTGCAATATGATAGATGCTCACATAATCTTGTCAATTTTTTTTATCCAAAAAAATAGCTGGATTTTTGATAATTGCAAATTGAGATTGCGGAACTCCAAAAGCATGCTCGACATCTTTTCGGACGGATTCTTGACATGTAGCAAATAATGTTGCTTTGGAACTTTGAGGAAGTTGAATAGATTGTATAAAAGTTGCTCATTTGGGATAAATACCGTCTGTGAGGTAGTACGGCAAACGATACTCGTTACCGTTGACCCAGTATCTCACTTTTGGAGCTCGACCTTGTAATAAGTCATCAAAAACTGGTGAACGATCAAGAACATTAATATCATTTAATGTACCTGGAGGTCCAAAAAACGCATGCTATATCTAAAAATCTTGTGATGCTACTGCCTCTAAGACGATTGTCGGTTTTCCAGAACCACGTGAATATTGCCCTTTCCAAGCGGTAAGACAATTCGTCCACTCCCAATACATACAATCGATGCTTCCTATCATACCGGGAAATCCCCGTATCTCTCTAATATCGAGTAGTCGTTGAAGATCTTCTGGTGTGGGTCTTCTGAGGTACTCATCTCCGAGCAAGTGTATTATGCCTTCAGTGAAATTTTCCAAGCATAACAGTGTCGTACTTGCACCGAGCCGGAGATATTCATCAACCGCGTCAGCCGCTGAACCATATGCCATCATACGAATTGCAGTTGTACACTTTTGTAGTCCGGATAGACCAAACCTTCTGGCAGAATTTCTTCTTTGTTCAAAATATGGAACTTCATTGGAGAGGCGGTCAACAATACGCATGAACAAGTCCTTGTTCATTCTAAAACGGCATAAAAATAGATTTGGCGGGTGGTTGCATCATCACTGAAGTATTTGTTCTATAACCGGTTGTGGCCTTGTTCCCGCTCTCTTTCAATGTATGCTCATTTCTTCTTCTTTTTTTCTGCATGCCGATTAAGAACTGCATCGAACATAGTATCAAATTTTTGAACGAAACTTTCATCAAATTAATCATCAAATGATTCAGCCAATCCATCACTTGAAGATACTGCCATAATGTTTGTGTAAACAGATAAAGAGTTTGGTATAAAGTGATATTATTAGGATTTGATAAAGGGATTATGATTTTAGAAATGAGGAAACTAGTGGAGATAGATACTTGGTTTATAAAACAAGATGTGGTATTCGATATTGGGAAACAAAATGTGGTAGAATGAACTTAAGAAATTATGAATGGAGATACAAATGTTTGATCATTTCACACAACACATTTATACACCGCTGAAACTAAAAATATGTGGCTTACAAACACGTTAGAGAACATATGGTATACATTACACTAGAAAAAATTTGTGGTTTACTAGACTATAAAGCAAAAAAAATAGACCCTTCATTTTGTTTGCATCTGATCACAGACTTGTCTGCCAAATTTTAGTGGCCAAGTGCATCTGATCACGCACTTACTGCAAAAACATAAAGAAACATCACTAAATGACAATGACAAAATCAGACTATAAATCATAGACATTAAAAGGAACAAGTAAGAGAACCTGGACATATGGTGTTTTATCTTGCAAAATTACTATATTGCATTCTTGAAAATGGACTCAACATTAAGCAATCTACTAAAAACAAAAGAAAAACACAAAGTTAATACATTAAGCTACTAAGTCATCATCAAACAAAAGAAAAACACAAAGTTGACTACATAACACATCACAACAACATATCACTAATTAACTTGTTTTTAAGTGCCATTTCATTCTCAGAAAGTAGCTCAGTCTTAGCTAAAAGGCTCTCAAGAATCCTTTTGTTAGTAATCTTTTCTTTCATTTCTAAATCTTTTTGTTTGATTTCCCACATACTTTGCAACTCCTTCAGCTCCATTCCTTCGGCTTTCACTCCGGCTGACCTTTTAGCATTCGCCTTCGAAGCCTTCACACCAGGCGGCCGAGCCTCTAACACATCATCGGCTACGCTTGCAGGAATCGAGCTTGAGGACTGAGCCGAGTCTACAACCTTCCTTTTTTAGCCTTTTCACCATCCTTCACAGAAGACCTCGAGCACCATTTTTGGTCATGCCTGAGCTCTCTCCAGTCATGCTCGAGGCCGAACTTGATGAGATAGTTATTGAAGAAGATGTCATGGGCTGCCTTCATTATGTCGTTTCCATTCTGACCGCTTCTCTTCTCCTTCTGTGCAGCCTTGTACAAACCCACGAATTTTGCAGACCTGGTCATTGATCTTTCCCCAGCGTTGCTTACACTGAGAGGCTTCTCTTCTTGGTAGTCCTTCTATTTGAGGGCTTGCGTTGTAATATGCCTGAATCCGCTTCTAAAAGGCATCAGCTCTTTGTTCATTGCCGACTATAGGGTCATTGCTTGTATTGAGCCATGCACTTATCAACACCAAATCTTCCTTCGGAGTCCACTGCCTTCTCACTTTACGGTCATCACTTGGATCATCAGATCCTTGTGTACTAAACATAGGAATGTCTGATGATCCTAGTTCTATACATGGCAAGTAACTGTCATTAACTAGCTGACTAGTTAATAGATTGACAAAGCCTTCAGACTGAGTAAATGAGTTATGAGAATCCATAGGAAGTAGTAGTGTTTTGTGGTTGGTTATGTTTCAGATTGAAAGAATTATAGAGACGGAAAACATGGAAGAAAGTAGAAGAAGATAGTTAAAGAGGATGAAATGAGTGGAATAAAGTAGAACAAGATAGTTAAAAATGATGAAACGAGTTGAATAAAGTATAAGAAGCTAGTTAAAAACAATGGAACGAGTGGAAGAAAGTAGAAGAAGCTAGTTAAAGACGATAGAACAAGTGGAAGGAAGTAGAAGAAGATAGTTAAAGAACAAGTGTTTGGAAGGAGACGGTTGAGTGTAGTTAAAGAAGAAGATGTTTTTTAAGAAGAATATGGTTGAGTGTCTTTTAAGAAGAGTATGGTTGTTTTAGTGTTTTCGAATTAGTGGATGAGTGATTTAGTATTTTACTTTAGTGTTTTTTAAGATGAATATGGTTGATTGTTTTTAAGTGTTTTAATAATAACACCTAACTAGCAGTTATCACACCACCTAATCCTAACAATTCATATCAAGCATTGATCAAATGTCATAAACCTAACAAAAGCAACCTAGATATTTACCACAAGCATTTAACACAAAGAATTTCTAACTGTTTACTAACATTTTCCTGCTAACTCTAAACCCTAACCGAAAAGTTTCAAGAGGACGGATCTGTAATCGTTGAGACATAACTACTCGGTGGAGCTTTCAGAAGCATGTATCCGTAGTTCCACCATATTACCTCACAAAAAAAAGAATGAAAACGGATCATTAAAACTACTAATACTATGACCGTATATAATATAACTTAGACGGTAGATAATAGCATCAAATGAAATAGAAATTTCCACAACCATAAGTACCATCCATTGCATAACTTAGACGGTAGATAATATTACAAGACTTGAAATCATGAGCTTAAAAAAGAGTACTAAAATTGTACTTATGTCTTACTACATAACTTCAAAATGGATGCAACCCATTTCTAATACTTTAACGCATATGCAATGGCTGCAATAACACAAATAAAAATCAACATCGTAAAACCGTCACTTTGGTTAGCAATGTGGTCCTTCAATCTTGTAACTTCACCTTGAAGCCGTGTTAGCTCTTCACAAACTTCTCCTATGGTTGGATTAGATGTGTTATTTCTATGCCGGTCAACACTGAGGATCAGCTCCTTCTGCTCTTTAAGCTTTAACTCGAGGATGGAGAACTGCTCGGTTACCGCATCATCCCACCACTGCCACATGTGCTCACCATTGGCCTACAAACATTAAACAGTTTCAGCAAGCTGTTTATAAACATAGCTAAACCAAACAAACAAAGGAAGACATAATAAAGAAAGAGAACTAACCTCTTTGAACCTATCAGGACAAGCATTATACTTGCGATCAGCTGTGTTTGATTCAAGCTTCATATTACGACCACAGAAGCTTCAGGTATTCCATAAGTAGCATCCGAATATGCCCAGCCCATGTCTATCTCTAGACCTTCAGATGATGTATCACTGTAGCTTATAGGCATTCTCTGTACAAAAAAAAAATTCATCAAACTAAGCCAACCAAAACATTGATCATTAAAATGCCAACATAAACAATCTAAGCAATGACGCTTATAGCAACATAAAATACATAAACAATCTAAGCAACATAAACAATCATTCATACATCTTAGCATACGCTAAGACATTATCACTACCGATCATGGATATAGCAAAGAGAAATCATATCATCTCCGATAATGGTTATGACAAGATAAATCATATCATAATCTCTGTCATATCAGACAGGAAAGACAACATAATAATCAATAGAATTAATTACATAAACATACCGAGTAATACATCATCAACAACCTAAACACGTAATCATCTTCGATAATGAATTTTAACATACGGTTGTAAATGAATGTAATAAACCTCAATTTCAACCCCACAAAAAACCCCCAAATTTTCCCCCAAATTGGAAAACCCTAATTTGATCGAACAAATTTCCACTCATAAATTCGAACAACTGAACTCGTATTCAATATAGGGTAACAACAAACAGACAGATACTTCTAATCGATCGTATATCTCTAATTAAAACACCAGGAAAGAACCCTCAAATTTTTCCCCAAATTCGAAAACCCTAATTTCCCCTAAAACTTTACAAGTTTACCAAATTAGAAAGGCAGAAGGCTTACCTTGATGATTGGAATGGATACTCGATGCTCGGATTAGAACTCCACCGGTAAATTTCACGGAAGCTCCGATCGATTTAATATTGTCATGGAAGAGAAAGAGAGAAGAGAGTCGGGATGAGATGAAAATGCCCAAGGAAAAAAAAAATTTGTCCCACAAAATTAACACACGATTTTCAGCCAATCACACGCTTCCACGTGGTGAAGAGCCGGTCTCTTTAGGCTCTTCGGGAAGAGCCGGTTCGTCGAAAATGAGCTTTTTTCCTTTTAAAAGAAAAATCATTTTTGCCTATGAAACTAGGCCATAAACCCCATCTAAACCTCTGATGGACATGCTCTAAGAAACTCTGATGGAGATGCTCTTAGGTCCACTAACGATTCATCAAGTTATATAAAAAAAATTTTTTGGATCATTAGGAGGTTCTGGGCCAAATCCCGTAATCACCACAAGCCCAAAACCACAACATGTAATATTAGTTTCGTCACCACAGCATATAAAATTAGTTTTGTCCCAAAAGTCACTTGAACCAACGACTTTTAGGCTTTGCCTGAGATCTTTACCAATTGAGCTATTGGCTCTTGGTCAAGCAATCAAAAATTATCAATAGCAAAAGATATTTCCAAAAAGAGACATCAGAATATGAAGTATAGAATGTTTCTCTCTAATGATTGAGGGAATTCTATTTTGCCTATAGTCTTTACATTTTAGCATTATTAGTTAAAAGCATTAAATCTTATATAAAAAATATCACAAACAGCATTACATAAGTAAGAGAGAAATCTTTGAAAAGTTGTCCAAACTCTAGCAAAATCCTCCAAGTATTCTACATCTGGGAAAGTTATAACCTTGCATTGATCAGACTCTGTGCCAGTAACGTAGAAATCATGGGAAACAAGAGCGTCTTTATAGTCAGAGGTCGAGCTGAGCCAATGCAGGTTTCTACTCAAGCTAAAAAGATTGAGTTTTAAAAACTCCACAAAAATGGAGAGCTTAAAATTTGATAAAATAAATAAGATAATAATTTTTTAAAACATATATATATATATATGGTTCTAATAATATCATAATAATAATTATTTATACTTATGCATATATAATTAATATATTTCAGTAAAACATATATATTGGTAGAAGCCGAAGCTAAAGCATTTCTTATTGCTATGAAACAATTTTGGAGTATGGGTATACAAAGGTATACTTCGAAGGAGATTACAAATGCTTATAGACATTTCGATATTGAAAATGTGGGCTCGAACATTTACCATTAGAAGAAGAAATGAACGAAATGGATTTTTTTTTTTTCTTTTTTAACGAAATGTAATTTTCAATATACATGCAAAGAGAACAAACAATTCCGGTGGATTCTTTAGCAAAGCCTGGGCCTCCAAATTTTTTTTAATCTAAATTGTATCCACCATGGTGGTTAGTGAATTCCGTTTTTACGGATTGTATAAATTAATTCTTTCAGATATATAATAAAATGTTACTTTGACGGGAAAAAACAGACTTTTAAGCCAACTACAAATAATGAAGCAAATTACCAATACCTAAAAACCACAACCACTTTCCCCCACTCTTAATTGGACCAAAATACTCAAAACAAACCAAACACCATCATTCGTTAAAAAAGCAAAAAAAAAAAAACAAACAAACAAACAAACAAACACTCTCCTATAATTAATTAAGGAAAAACAATCAGAAGAAAGTCAAGTCAATCCTCTCACAATGCTCAGGACGGCGAGGAAGGAATTCGATACAGCCAGCCAGGGAGAGCAAACGTGAACATATAAATTTCTTCCTTCAGGACCGAACTTGCCTTATTAATACTCAGAGTGAGACCTTCGATGGTACGTTCCAAGTTTTTATGAAGACCAAACTTTCCTTCGTTGTACAAGTTAGTAGATACCAAACCTCTTTTATGGTCTTTTCTCTGCAGGTACAGCGTTTCACCATCAAAAGGGTTCATCGCCAGCGGAAAAATGTTATCGAAATAACAAGCGGAAGATATTTGAGATACGTGTTCCCATTCCCCACTCTTTAGCCTCCATACTTTTAGCTTATCCTCTTTGTTTTTTTCTGAAAATGTTCATATGCATGAGATATCCTTGAGAAGTTGTCCACATTCTTTTGAAGTTCTTCGAATGTTCTTCATCAGGGTTAATTATAACCATGCATCGATCAGACTCCGTTCCAGTAGCGTAGAAATCATGGGATACAACAGCGACTTTATAGTCTGAGGTCAAGCCATACCAGTGTAGGTTTCCGCTCAAGCTAACAGGATGGAACCAATCAACATAGCACAAAGGGCCATAAGAATTAAGAGTTTTAAAACTCCACAAGCATGTCTCAGATGAATATATCAGTAACCTTAAGAAACCTCCTTCAGATTTACTTCTATCCATTAGGACAACTTTGTAACGTAAAAGGTCACCATTTTCAATCCATGTGACGAGTCCAGAAGGTCTGGAAAATCTAGCTCTCAAGTGAAAAGGGCCACGAGGCACAGGAGGGATTTTGACATATTGCCGTGAAATCGGATTAGCCACGTAGTAGGAGGCTTGATCATCACCGGATACAGATTTTGAACTGATCAGAATAAATCCAACGTCGGTGTAAGCCAAGACTTTAACATTTTGTGTTTCCTTCGTAGTCATGCCGTTTATGAAAGAGGAAACGTAAGAGTCAAGGGATCTTGGAAGCCCCCAAACCTTGCATCCGTAATGAGCCATGACTTCTTTAGGTTTGTTTCTGAACCCCGCTTTGTCTGGCCACATGACCGACCACGAAGAGTGCGAGTTCTGATGGTGAGAGAAGAAAAGCTCGCGAAGAAACTGAGATTCCGCGATTGATTTCCATTGCTTGCATACCAATTTGAAAGTGGCGATGCACTTCAGAGGTAATCTCGCTAGTATAAGTGTCCATAGATCTTCCGTTAAGGAATAGGTCATCAAATTCATCTTCTTCATCATCTTCATCTTCTCCTTCATCTTCTTCATCTTCTGCTTCTTCTTCTTCCCTGTCTCCATTAGAATGAGGGAGAGGGGCGCAGCTGTTAGGGTTTAGATCGGATTAGGGTTTACTCTATTTCAAAGTTTGACCCTCGGTTATTAATATTTATACTAGGTTTTCCTTATACTGGCACTAAGCTGCTAAAGTTATTTTGGAATTATTTTTTTTTTTTTGGTTTTTTTTTGGTTTTTTTTTGGTTTTTTTTTTTTTTAAAGGAATAAACCAATAGTAGAATCCAAAAGCACAGAATCTAAGTATTGAGGTCAACAAACCAAGTTGGAAAATCAATAAATAAAAGTGATATGTATATACAAAGAACTTGGGCAGTATCACCACCTAGATATAAAAAATCGAGTTGCAGAAGCAACTAACCAATAAACCTACTGTGTCTTTGACATTCAATAGATTTCAAAGAATACTTTATCTGAATTTTTGTGATCTTTATTTGGACTCTATGGAATAAGTGAAACTGATTTGCAAGCGTCTAGATGGTTTAACCGACAAGTTCCAAGAAGATATTCCGGGAGCTCCTCTTCGGTATTCGCCTGTACCAAGAATGCCATTTCAATCACGAGTTTGTTGAGGTAACCAAGAACAAGACTCACAACTCCTCTTGCAACAGTTGATGAGCCAATATCAACGCCCAGCTCAATATAGTTCTTTCCCCTGAAGTAATTGATCTCCAGGGCCTGACCAATAAGGCACGCTTTCTTTCCCACACTCTGCTTAACTATCCAAGATCCCTTGGATATGTAAGGAATGAGCTTGAACCGTGAATTCCTATATGCGTCATCACCATTAACAAAGCTAACTAGCAAAGGATGCTCTTCAATGGGTGTGCTCATCATGTAATAAAGCACAAGGCTGTACGTTGTTGATCCTGGAACCTGTATATTCACGATGAAAAAGAACTCTGGTCCACCTTTTGCTGCATATTTCTGAACGATGCCTCCAGGACGGGACCCCAAATCATCCTCCCGCTTATCAGATTTTAGCCAGTCTGCAGCTACCATTTCCATCAGTGTACCCTTTGCCTTGACCTTCTTCTGGTCTGAAAGATAAGTCTTTCCTCGGATGAGAAAAGTAGAGGGATCGGTCGTTGTCCAACTACAAGGCAAAGCACAAGTAGGATCAGTTGGAAGAGTGGTTCCATAGCAGCAAGGCGTGCTACTCTCTTCCCTCGCCTTCTCATGCAGGTCAACATAGCCCCTCTTTTGAACTGCAAGATCGTGTAATTTTTTCACTAAGCTCGTAGCGCTATTTAGTTTTGGCTGGCGGGATTCCTGAGAGTATGTATCCGAATCATAATCTGAGGTCCAGCTTTCATCCAACGGGTCATTATCTGACGGTTCTGGAACGTCGAAAAACTCATCCACTCCATCGTTCAAGTCTACAAGGCTAGACCGCTCTGAGGGAAATTTGTCTCTCTCGTCATTAGCAGTCTCCTTGAACATTTCGCTTTCTCTCAGAGAAGAATCACCAAACACACCATCTTCGTTTTGATTCAGTAGTGCACTTCTTGACGACTCCCCTCTATTTTTATTGGTTTAATATATTGTTTAATATAATAACATTATTATTTAGTCTTTAAAAAAAAAATTAATATCATAAACAGATAGACCATAAAATACGTACTAAGTTTGTCAATACTAAATTTACGACACGCTTCTTTGTGGTCTTTTGACAATAGTCTCTTCAGAAATAGGATGCTTCTTTGTTTTTCTAAATTATTGTCACCATTCCCAAGTTTCGTAGCATTGTTTATAGATCCAAAAGTAGGAAGCAGCTTTTACCTTCCGCTTTGATCTTCTACTCACTTCCAACTTGGGTATCTTGCTTCTCAGGCGACGATTTTCCAGTTATGGAAACAGAGGAATAATGTTCTCCAAAACCAGACATCTCTCACCACCCTTTTTGTCTTCAAAGGAATTGACCGAGAAGTTAGAAATATTATCTCGGCAAGGAGGCATAGGAAACGGTTTAAAATTTGATGTGCTTGTGGATTAGATTATCTGTTAGCATCTGTCTGTTCTCACTTGTAGTGCTCCCTTGTTTTTTATTTCTTTTTTGCCAAGGTAGTACAAATTTTAGATTTGCTTTTTGTAAAATCTATCTTTCATTTTTAATGATATTTACAGTTGTAGCAAAAAAAACAAAAAAAAAACTTTGGTATCTTTACTTCTTGTATATGCTGTATAAAAAAAATGTGTTTAACATAATACAATAGTAGTATCAACGGTTCTGTTCATTTGGCTTTCTTGTTACTTGTGTCTACACTTTGGCTATGATGATGATCACTCAAACCTGATGGGTGTTTTGCAGATTGACGAGAGAATAGGCTCAGCAAGAGCAATGAGCTTGTAAAGAGAATGATGAGAAGAACGGTTTTTTTTTTTTTCTTTTAACATGTGGAGTTTCTTGATTATTTGTAGAGAACATTATTCATAAAAGTGCAAGAGGGATTTATCCACTTTGTACATTAAAAATTGTTAGCTTACAGATTTGAAAGTTGAATTTGTTACATAGAAGAAAGAAGAATAGGAGTGTATCTCACTGTGTAAACGCAACATTTGTAACTCTCAGCTTCAAATAACAAGTCTTTTTTTTTTTTTTGGTTACAGTTCATGTTATTCTCAATTCTCTCATTCTCAACTCTTGCGTGGAAGTTGGAACTAAGAAGAGCTTATTCATCATATCTACAAGATCCTGAATATGTACACTCTTGGTTTCATGGCATGCTTGTAAACATTCTTCTTCAGTATGTTCACAAACATGCCTCCAAACTGAAAACAGAGCACCTCTGTTTCATCGACTAATTTAGCTGCTGAAAATGTGTAAGAGAAAGCTAGTAAAGATGAGATTAATATAATCACTACGATGCAGTAGTCTCATGAGTAAATTTAAGCCATCGATCTCAATATTCTTTTATTTTTTTACCTTATCTAGTAGTCTTTGGATCAAAACAAGAGATTCATGAACTGATACTGATATATCATAAAATCAAATGTTCTTTTGTAAACTGAATCAGAGGACTTTTTAGTCACATGTTTTGATTAGTTACCGTAACTAGAATGGCTATGAATCAGTTCCATAATCTCGAATTGATTTGAGTTTAATCAATTGATTAAATAGCCATTTAAGGGCTTAAGCACAATGTTACATACAATTATATACACAAGTACATTCACCATCCTACTTTTTGCCTCTCTCTACTCTTTGACTCTTGACCTCAATCGAGCCATATGCAGACTTCCAAATTCATGGCGACCAATAAAGTTTCCAAATTTCTCCGATTCGGCGACCTGATTTGGAATTTGCTGCGGAAAATCCATGGAAACCTAATTTGGACCCCAACAACTCAAGTACATGACCGTACGGAGCGATTCCTCAGCCTGCTTCGCCTTATCGGAGGAGACGCCGGATGCTGCGGCGGAAGAGGAGGAGGAGAGCTTCTTGGTCTGAGAAATGGGTCTAACGTTATTCCGGAGATGATGATTAATCGACCGGAGAACGTAGTTCCACCGGCAAACGCCTAATTGGTCTTTCAGTGTCTCAACGACACCGATGCTCGCCGCCACAGCCCATGCCTTGCTCGTAGAACTCATCTCAAAATTAATACTCTTTTTAATTGCTTTGTTTGATTTCTTTTTTGGATTTAGATTGGAAAGTTAGTGAATTTGCCGATGAAAGTGAATGAAAATCGACGGGTTTATTATATAAGAACAAGAAACAGACAAAAGTGTCGCAAAGCTGCAAGTAAAACCAGATGCCTCAAGCCGTTAGTTTTCTCGGTTTCGGTGTCTATAACCTTGGGAAATGACCTTTTTGCCCATCTCAGACTAACTTGCTATTTGACAGTTAGGGACAGATTGGATAAGGGGCAAAATTGGGTTTTCGTATATCCTGGATTGCATGGTTTTAAGCTTTTGCGCAACTGGTTTTGGAGTTTGGACACGAGTTCTGCCAACCACCTTGTCCTTTTCAACTATTTTTTTAAAGGAAATTGTCTTTTTTTCTTTCTCGACATCAACTTTTCAAGAATCCAGCTCTTTGGTATAACAAATGTATATTATTAGATTGGACACACATCTTTAATCATCCTGGCACATGATAAATACAGCGCTTAGGTCTTGATTACGGGCGTGGTGGACTTGATTAAAAAAATTATAGTACATCTTAATGGTGATGGAGACACAACTGCGGTTCTTAAGGATAATTAGATCTGAACTTTCTATACCCAGCCCGGTTCAACAAAATGGCTCCGGACAAGAAAAAAATGTGGTCCTGAGAAAAAAATAGAACCCTCTAATTTATTAATCTAAAACTGATTTAATGGTCAACAAAAAAGTAAATTAAGCGGATCCTAAACAGTCGTCTAGCCTACCCTAGTCTCTAAGCCGGCCTATCTATACTATACCAAAACCATTAGACCAGCAACATACGGGAGTGATAGATGAGGATGACCTTTTAAGTTGAGGAGTTAATTACTACCAACCAATAATAGACGCTTTTGGAACATAGAGAAGAAACTTGATGCATTACTTAAGGAAGAAGACGTGATGTTAGTTATACTTCACCTCAAACTTCAAAACCAGTTCGCATTGTTTGTAATCATGAAATATCGGATGAAATATTCGGTTAAAATTAAGTGGATATCAACAACAATGTTAGAAGTCGAAGCTAAAGCACTTCTTATGGCTATGCAACAATCGTGGAACATGGGTATACAAAAGGTATACTTCGAAGGAGATTGCAAGATGCTTATAGCCCACTTTAAATGGAAAATCTACAATTTTCCATATTGAAAATGTGTTCGGACATTCACCATTGGAAGAAGAAATTTAAGAAATTTATTTTTCATTATATAAAGAGAACAAGAACAAACAACATTCTCGCGGATTCTTTAGCAAAGCATGTGCCTCCATATACTATTTTTTTTTTTTAAGTCGAATTCCGTTCTTAGGGATTGTATAAATTTTAAGCATGTGCCTCCATATACTAATAACCATTTGACGAAAAAAGAACAGAGCTTAGGTCCACTAAAAATAATGAAGCAATCAATATTACCAATACCTAAAAAACACAACTACTTTCCCCCTCTTAATTAGACCAAAATACTCAAAACAAGTCAACCCCATTCAAAAATTGAAACAAAACCAAACACCATCATTCGATCAAAAGGGGGAAAAAAAAAAAAACCAAACACCATCCGAGAATAATTAAAGGAAAAACAATCAAAAGCAAGTGGAGTCAGTCCTCTCACCGTGCTCAGGACGGCGAGGAAGGGATTCGATAAAGCCAACGCGGGAGAACAAACGTGCAAAGCTCTGAATCATAGATACTTCTTTCCATTATCGAACTTGCCATTGTAAAACTCAAAGTGAGACCGTCGCTGGTACGTTCCAACTTGTTATGAAGTCCAAGCTTGCCTTTGTTGTATAAGTTAGTAGATACCAAACGTTTACGCTTCTGACGTTTATGATTCTCGCTCGACAGGTACAATGTTTCACCATCAAAACGGTTCATCGCCAGCGGAAAAATGTCATTGAAATCGGGCTTAAAACAAACCGAAGATATCTGAGATACGTGTTCCCATTCCCCACTTTTTAGCCTCCATACTTTTAGCTTATCCTCTTCCAATATGTTCATAAGCATGAGAAATCCTTGAGAACTTGTCCAAACTCCTCCTTTGTAATCATCCTTAAAATTTTCTACATCAGGGTTAATTGTAACCCTGCATCGATCAGACTCCGTGCCAGTAGCGTAGAAATCATGGGATACAATAGCGTATTTCTTGTCTGCGGTCGTGCCGGCCCAGTGTAGGTTTCCGCTCATGCTAACAGATTGTTGCCAATAAACAAGGCTCAAAGGGAGAGAAGAACGGAGAGTTTTAAAACTCCACTTGCATGTCTCAGATGAATATATCAGTAAACTTAAGACACCTTTTCCACATTTACTTGAATCCATCAGGACAACCTTGTAACCTAAAAGTTCACCGTTTTCAATCCTTGTGACGAGTCCTGTGGGATTGAAATAATAAACTTTTCGATGAACAGGCAGAGGAGGGATTTCGACATATTTCCTTGATATGGGATTAGCCACGTAGTAGGTGGGATTATAATTCACCGGTTCTTTCGAACTGATCAGAATCAATCCGACTTCCGTGTAAGCCAAGACTCTAACCTCTTGTGTTTTCGTCGTTGTCATGCTGTTTATGAAAGAGGAGACGTAAGAGCCAAGGGACCGTGGAAGCCCCCAAACGTCGCATCCGTAGTGAGCAACGACTTCTTCAGGTGCGTTTTTGTTCCGTCCGTCTCTCCACATGACCGACCACGAAGAGTGCGAGTTTTGATGGTGAGAGAGGAAATGCTTACGAAGAAACTGAGATTCAGCGATTGATTTCCAGTGCTTGCATACCAATTTGCTAGTGGCTATGCTCTTTAGCGGTAGTCTCGATAGTATAAGTGTCCATAGATCTTCCGTTAAGGAAATCGTCATCATATTCATCTTCTTGTTCTTCTTCATCATCTTCTTCTTCATCTTCTGCTTCTTCTTCCCTGTTTCCATTAGAATGAGGGAGGAGGGCGCGGCGTTTAGGGTTTAAGTTGGATTAGGGTTTACTCTATTTCAAAGTTTGACCCTCGGTTATTTATATTTATACTAGGTTTGGGAACAAAATAGCTACTATGTTATATAGCTGCGCTACGCCGCCAAGTTTTTTTGGAATTATTATTAATTTTACTTTTATATTGTAATTTTATTATTTAGTCTTTGCAAGAAAAATAATTTTTTGTAGACAAAAAAATATTTTAACGATAGAGAGTGATAGAGCTTAAAATACTGAATTTGTAAATATTCTTTTTGGTCTTTTTCAATCGTCTTATTTGTAGAAATAGGATGCTTCTCCCCATTGTTTTTCTAAAATATTGTCACCATTCCGAAGTTTGGTAGCATTGTTTATAGATCCAGAAGTAGAAAGCGTCTCTTCATTCATCTAATTCCGTTTTGATTTTCTCCTCACTTCCAACTTTTGTATCTTTACTTTGTTTTAACGATGTATATTAACATATTACAATAGAAATGAACATTATGGATGATGAATTTGAAGTGAACATAATCTTTGTTGCTATGTTGGTGACATGTTAAATCATCAAGCGGGTTTTCTCTGACAGTACGAGAACTTGTGGAAGTCTGAATAGAGACTTCAAAGTTGTACTCAGAGATCTTGGCTTGAAAATTCATTGCTTTTCCAAAGACATTTTGGTATTGTTTTATTATTGGGGCTGTCTTCTCCTTCTGTTACCTGTTTTTATTCCATTATTTTAGACGCATTGAATTGTAGTACGTATGTTTATGGAACGTGTCTTAAACTATTTTGCTACCTCTGATGTACTAATATCTTTAGTTGTGGTGTGTTATGTGTAATATAGTTTTCCTATCACCACCACCCAACTACTAATTCCACTATAAACCTGATTATATGTAATAGATTAAAGAATAATATCAAATTATGGTCCGCTCACGATCATCAGATATAGCCACCACGGACTTCCTTAAGAACAATATAATTAAAGACTCAAGATTTGATTCATATGTTACATTTTGAAAAGCAGACAACCTTTCTCTCCATCAGTGTCTATTACAAGCAGCTTCCTATTTTTCCATTGGTTAGAAATGCAACCTCATCATCACTTTACCTTAATGGAAAATCTTGGCTTGCTTGATGAGGTCCTTGTTGGGCTCAGACTCCTTCATGAACTCAAGCAGCATATATATGTGTACCTAACGTTCCTGTAAAACATAATCTCTCTCCACTCCCGCCCGCTGTTCGCCATAGCGTCAAAGCAAACCCTTTTGATGTTCACGTCAGTATGTTCACAAGCATATCTCCAAACTCATCATTACGAAACATAAAACAGTGCACTCTGTTTCATCAACCAATTCAGCTGATGAAACGACTCTCTTTATTTCAATGCTCAAGTAACAGAAGGCATGTAAAGAGGGACTAACATTAACATACATTCCCACAATGCAGTAAAAATCAGTCCAATACGACTATACGAGCCAACGAATAAATCTTGTCTTTTGGATCAAAACATGAGATTCATCAACTAATAGTCTAATACTAATTGGAAAAATCATATTTTAACTATTAAAGTAGAAATTATAGGCACTATTGAGAATTTTATTGACACTATAAATCTTTAAACCAAACAAACTCACATATAAACAATCAAAACAGTTTTTGAATTATGTCGCCAAAAGTTTTAACAGAACATTTAACTCTTCATTAACAAGCGATACATAACTTATAAAATTCTCTTATAAAGTAGTAATGAAGGTTCACAAAAAAAGAGAGGATAAAGCACTAATGGTTTTTGTTATACACTATCTCCTTTATATGAAAGGGATTGAATTCCAAGCTTCTCAGGCAGTACTCCACTTAAGCAAAAATATTCAGAGAAATAATGAGGCAATCACACCATTTGAAAGCTACACATCATCAGAAGTTTGTCACGTGGCATAGATCAAACCTAGATTATTGTACATTCATCTTCTCCCGACTTCTTCAAATTCTTCATTGCTATTTGTAACAACAATTTGTTTCTTCTTCCAAATTTAATGTCGACCTCTTTGTATTCCTTTCACTTTCTAAAGTGCCATTGTTCTTCTTATTTTTTTCACACTAAAGCAACCTCAATGGTGAACTTTTGATGGGGTTCATCTTTAATTTTTTATTTATTTAATTTTAATGATTGAAAAATTTAGAACCCATTAAATTTTTTTCTCCAATGGTAATTCTCTCTTGGGGTTTATTGTTTTGGGGGAAGAGAAAGATTGTTGCAGAAAGAAAAAAACTTTGCCAATAGAAAACTGCCACATAGCCGATGAATCCCATCAAAACTGGGTTCTAAGGGCATCTCCATTGCAGTATCATACGTGGGTCCAGTTTCAATTTTTGGCTCAAAAATAAAGATTTAAAGATCAAATGCAGTCATACGGTATCTTCCCAGTGATACCGATGATCCCGTATCATGAGAGTATGACTGGATATGTGGCAGTGTATGATTCACTTAGGGAAAAAAGTGGGGACAAAATTTTAATCGAATGAACCCCGAATTACGGGTTCAGGGATGGAGATAACTTTTCAAATCAAGTTCTTCACTGTTCCGAAAAAAAAATAATAATAAAACAATTGCTATGATACCCACTTTGGAGATCAGCAATGGAGATGGCCTAAGCTGATCCCCAGTATGGGTATCATAGCAATTGATTTAATATTTTTTTTTCGGAACAGTGAAGAACTTGAATCAAAAAGTGACCTCTATCCCTGAACCCGTAATCGGGATTCATACGAATAAAATAATATGTTTTTTCGATTTATTTTTTTTCGATTTAATTATGAAAATATTTTTAAAACAAACTTACATCTCAAAAATAATATTCAATAACAAATTGAAAAGAGAACAAGTTATAAAATAGAGAGAAAAATTTAATAAAGTATTTTAAAAAAAAGAATATAGCAACAACTAAATCTACAAAATATTAAAGCTATAGGTAAGGATGATGGAACCTATATATATATAATATATTATATGTAAACAAAATCTAAAAATAGCAATTTGAGAAAGTTAAAAATTATTGCTAAATAGTGATTTAAATTAAAAATGTGAAAAATAGATGTAAGAGATTATTAATAGATAGTACAAAAAAGTAAATAGTTTATAATTTTGTAGTATAGCGCAGATTCTTTTCTAGTTGGAATAATACATTGTAAAACAAGTTATATTACATAGGTTTAGAATTTAAATTACAAATTATTCAAATTATGTTTTAAAAACATATAATATACAAGAAGTAGACGTTTAATCATAAGGCGTTTCTGTTCCAAATTTAAGCCATATGTGTTCAACTAAATCAGCCTTCAATCAGTCATGAATTTTTTTGTCACGAACTTCGTTTCGAACGCTGATCATATTGCTAATATTTGTGGACATATAAGTTGAATATGTCATATCGACTTCTGACGTTCTGTTTCCTTCTCCCTGTTGAAATTCTGATACATTATATTGGGTGTCGAATGGTCGTTCGTTTTCAACTATCATATTGTGTAATATGATACATGCCCGCATGATCTTTCCTATTTTTTCCTTATCCCAAATAAGAGCTGGATTTTTAACAATGGCAAACCTGGCTTGTAAGACTCCGAAAGCCCGTTCGACATCTTTTCGTACACCTTCTTGGCATCTCGCAAATGTCTTGTCCTTTTCAGATTGTGGAAGTGGAATTGATTTGTTAAATGTTGCCCAATTTGATAAATTCCGTCGGTTAGGTAATATGCCAGCTTGTACTGGTGTCCGTTGACATAGTATCTGACTTTAGGAGCTTGGCCTTGTAATATGTCATCAAAAACAGGCGAACGGTCAAGAACATTGATATCATTTAAAGTACCTGGAGATCCAAAAAAAGCATGCCAAAACCACAGATTGTGTGATGCTACAGCTTCTAACACAATTGTTGGTTTCCCTGAGCCCCGTGTATATTGCCCTTTCCAAGCTGTTGGACAATTTTTCCATTCCCAGTGCATGCAATCAATACTTCATACCATACCGGGAAACCCCCGGTCCTCCCCAACATCTAGCAGCTTCTTCAGATCTTCTGGTGTGGGTCTTCTAAGGTATTCATCCCCGAACAGAGATATTATTTTTTCGGTGAATTTTTCTAAGCATTTGATTGCCGTACTTTCACCAAGACGAAGGTATTCATCAACTGCGTCAGCCGCACTTCCATACGCCAAAATACGGATTGCTGCCGTACATTTTTGTAATCCAGATAGGCTAAGCCTTCCAACAGCATCTCTCCTTTGCTGAAAATATGGCACTTCATTTGATAGTCGTTCCACATTGTGCATGAAAAATGGCTTGTTCATTCTAAACCGACGCCGAAATATATGGTAAGGATATGTAGCGTTCTCAGCGAAGTAGTCGTTCCATAATTGGGCGTGCTTTTGTTCTCGTTGTCTTTCTATATATGCCCTCTTCTTCTTCATTGGTTTAGAACCGGCTTGTCGCTCAAGTAAAGCGTTGAAAGCGCTGTCAAAATTTTGATCAAACATGTCATCAAACTTTTCATCAAAACTCTCATCAAGACCATCATTGACACCGTCATAAGGATTATATAGACCATCATTGCCACCATCATAAGGATTATAATGAGGATTATTAGAAGAAGAAGCCATAAAACTATGTAAGAGAGAGTTTGGGTTTAGAAAGAAACGAATGAGGGAAGTTTGGGTAGAGGTTTTTATAACAAATGTCGAGTGATAATAATGTTACGACCAAATGCAGTTTCTATATATCGATGTACATGTGGATACAAAACAATTACATAAAGTTGTGGATACAAAAGATCACTAAAAATACATGGCTGTCGAGCCCTTGTACTATATGGTTTACAAGATTTTGTGGACAGAAAACAACTCTCCATAATATATGGCTTAGAGATCACTAGCACCAACTCATAGAGGACCCATATTCCAGCAACTTGCGCCTGACTTGTCACCACAACCTGTACGCCAATAGAAAACAAAATACACATAGGACCCATTTTTCTTAGTAACATATATAGGAGACAGCCATCAAGACATAAACATAACTGATTCACATTAACTACACCAAACAGCCATTAAGACATAGAACATACTAGTTCAGAAATATAAAACATAAAACACTTAGACTAAGACATAGTACAGAAATATAAAACTTAAAACACTAAGACTAAGACAAGAATTCTTTAATGAGTGATTCCCTTAGAGTTTTTTCACCCTCTGATAGTCTATCTCCTTTTGCGAGTAAGTGCTCAAGCATTCTCTGCCTGGAGAGCATCTTTTTGTGTGCTATATCCTGTTGTTTTATTTCTCACATGTTGGTGAAGTCTATCATTTCCTCTTCAACTCCCCGAACAGCCTTTTTACCCTTGGCTTTCTTGGCAGACTTCACACCAGGGGGTCGTGCCTCTGCTGTCTCCTCTCCGTGACAACCAGGTTGAGGGGAATCTGGCTTAGATGAGTTAGCATCTCCTTTTTTCCGTTTTTTTTTATCAGCATCTTTTGCAGCCGAGGATGAGCTCCACTTTTGGTCATGCCTCAGTTCCCTCCAGGCATGCTCAAGGCCATACTTAAACCCGTGATCATTGAGGAAGATCTGATGAGCATTCTTCATCACGTCGTTTTCGTTTTGGCCACTGCTTTGCTCTTTCAATGCTGCTTTCAAGAAGAGATCAGGACAATGTCTTCAGTAGGATGCCACTTCCTCCTTGAAGTCTGATCCTCACTCTGCTGGGTGCTAAACGTTGGAACTTCTGAGGATGCAAGATCTACAGTCGGTGCGAATGACAAAGATATTTCTTCTTGGCTGTTTAGGAGGTTTAAAAAACTGTGGGAGTTACCATATGGGTTCGGTGAATCCATAGGAGGGTAAGAGAAGAAAGCTTGTTGGAAAGTATGAACGGCTTAGACAAGGGTGTGAGACAGAAAAGGGGTATGAACGGCTAAGATAAGGGTTTCATAGTGTAAGAGACAAGGGTTTAGGTTAGAGTTTTTATTTATATAAGGATTACTCATTCTTGATTTTTAGGTGTGTTAAGTGTTATTTTTGTTTTGTTACTTTTCCAATGAATGAAGACAGACGCATTAACTCGTGAATTAAACAGATGTGAGCTTTGACACGATTGGATTTAACTTTCAACCTAACAACTATTTACCCTAACCTAAACCAGCAATATTGACAAGAAAGACCATTACTAACCACCTAACTTGTTTAAAAGCAATAACTACAAACTGACCTTGTTTAAACGCATGACCGCATTCTCGTTAGACTCCAACTATTACGTTCCTTATCCAATTTACTTTCATCAAAGACACCTCGCACAACAAACCAAGTCATCAGTAACCGAATACCACCAGAACAAAATATTAAACAAAGAAAAGACAAGTGTAATTACCTTTGTGTGATAGGCTGCCGCGTACGCCATACCTGTCAGGGTCATACACCAAAATACGAAAGCAAAACGGAAGATATATACAAAGCCATAACATAACAAAGGAAATAGATAGATGACATAAGTTTAGTGTCTTAACGAAGTCAATAAGGGCTTAAACAAGTAGCCAACAACATACATAACATAGCCAACAACAGCCAACAGCAGTCAACAGGCGCTTAAACATGTAGCCAGTCAAAGCAGTTAAGACAACATGAATGAGATTGCCGCTATGACACAAAAAAACAAAGTAGCAGATAGTTATCACCTTGGTTAGCCATCTCCTGCTTCAGGGTTGACAGTTCACCCTGCAGGACCCTTAGTTCCTCACGTATTTCACCTTGGCTAGCCATCTCTTGCTTCAGGGTTGATACTTCACCGTGCATCACCCTTAGCTCCTCACGTGTTTCTGCTTGGTTAGCCATCTCGCTCAAGTAAAGGTTGGAAACTTCTCCCTCAAGCTCCATTAGCTCCTCCCTTAGTCCTCCAATGCTCTGTATCGGAAGTGTTTGCAGCCCAAACATGTCCTCCTTTTGCTCTCGGATCCTCATGCCCAATTTACCGATTTCCTCTTCCACAGCCTTTTCCCACCACTTAAAGATATGCTCCGGTGTCTTCCACTGCACAAATGACTTAAGCTAAAATAAACCTTTTATATAACTTCCAAAAAAATTGACTAGCAAATGTAACCGATTAACTTACGTCATCTATCCAGTCAGGACACACATAGAATTTGCGTCCATTACTGTCCGTCTCTGCATCTTTGGACACACATTTAACCTTCAGCTGTTTTCCGCAAAAACACTTCTCCGGTATGCCGTAGTTGGCATCACCGTAGGCCCACCGGAGGTCTTCAAGGGGTTCATCATCAGAGGAAGGTTCGCTGTAGCTTATAGGCATGATCTGCAATGAACAACAACGACAAAACTTAACGATGATGCACAAAAAAGGTCTAAACAATGATCCAGAGTCTAAACGCAACCAAAATTCATCAAACGCATACAAGGAATACATGTACATATTCATCAAACGCAAGCTTGAAACGCCTCAAATCAAACGCCTCAAAATTCATCAAACACATACATCAAACGCATTCATTCAAACGCATACATCAAACACATACATGTAGATATTCATCAAACGCAGTCATCAAACGCATTCATCAAAAGCATTCATTCAAACGCCTCAAATCAAACGCCTCAAAATCAAATGATTCAAAAACCCACAACTTATCCCTTTTACGAAATCCTAATCTGCTTTGTATCAACACACTAACAACTAGATAATCAATAGACTTCATCAAACGCATCAGTAATTATACCTAAAACCCCTAAAATCAATCGATTAAAAAACCCCCAAATTTGTTCATTTACGAAACCCTAATCTGATTTATATCACCGAATTCGATTTGTTACCAGCCGTTAATGAACACAATTCAATCAACCACAGACTCAGATGCTTTGAGAAAACCCCTTAAATCCCAAAACCCAAAGAACCCTAAATTTTTCCGCATACCCAAAACCCTAATTCTATCGAAATCAACGAAAACAAACATGAAACACCAAGCAAAGATAGAATCGCGTACCTGGGTAACCAACCGGTGATGTTGCTCGGGATTCTCGGCTCCGGTAACGGAGATTTGCTTCTGTGATTTACAGTCGCCGATTTCGTCGCAAAAGTTTTGAGAAGAGAAAACACGAGAAGAAAACACGAACAAATTTTTGTCCTCAAAATGACCCCAAAATTTTTATTTCTCATTAAACCCAAGCACCAATGAAAAAACGCCACGTCCTCGATGATACTCTGATGATACGGTATCATCAGTATCACTGCAGTGATACCGTATGAATGGAAATGGGCCAATTTTAATAAATTTTAATACAAAAAAACGCACGGGCCCACTTATAAACCCCTTATGAGCCCGCGATAGAGATGCCCTAGGCCATCTCCAACGCAAGCTCCTCCAGTATCACAAGTGGGTCCCTGCGTGTTTTTTGGATTAAAAAATTAAAAACAAAGTCCAAATTCATTGATACCGTATGAGTAGAGTGAGTCTGATGAACCCGTATGACTAGGATATCACTGGACATGTGGCGTTTTCTTATAGGCTGGTGTGTGAAGGAAAAAAAATTCCTGAAACAGAGCATCTCTTTCGTTTTTAAAAATGTTTGCTTCATTTTCTTCCTCATTTAGCCATTTTTCCGATTGTGGTTGCGATTGTTTGACACCGTGAAAAAGCGTTCGGATGTGGTCGGAGCTTTTTCTGCATGGCGGTTTGCTTCCAAGGAAGTACGGCAAGGAGATCGAGCTCTGCAAATTTCGTCGTCGTTTAATTTTTAATTTCCTCGTCCAGGATTTTGTAAACGGAAGCGATCTTATTTGAGTGTTTCCATGAGATGAGAAACGGAGGTAAATGGGGAGATTGAGAACAGCTTTTCTGGATCTCTCTCGTTGTTTTGTCTGTGTTTCTAAGGAGATTATCGTTCAAGACGGTGCGATTCGCTTTCGATTCTCCGTCTCCGTTAACCGAAACTCCATCGATTACGGCGAATCTCATGGCGGCGATGTGGTGAATTCATTGTCTTTTGATTTCGTTATGATGATACAAATCCAGTAATGTATGAAGCAAATTCGTTGAATTTTTGAAGCTGATCTTGATTTTCTGATAGGTAGAGCAAACATGGATTCAATTTTAGAAAAAAATTGAAAGATTGTCTTCTCTATACCCCTCTTGATTTTTGAAGCTGATTTTGATTTCTGCTATTGAATTTGATTGCTTTCGTTTTGTCTTTTGTTCCAGTTCTGCCTGATTTTGTTGGATTTGATTTGGTTTTCTTGCTGGTGAGTTGTGAAATGTGAATTATCGGAGATTTGTTTTGCAATTTTCTGTGTGTGGCTCCTCGAGAATAGAATGGACTCAAGTATGACTCAATATGAAATTGTTTTCAATTTACCAGCTGCTTTCTCAATTTTGAAATATGGAATATGATTTTGGTAGAATGGAATATCAAACGCTTGGAGGATGTTCTTCAAGTATCTGCATCGAATCTATCTCTACTAAGTATCTGCTTCATTAAGTTTTCATCTTGATTTAAGTCTGATCCTAGCTGCCATTTTTTATTGTGGTTTTGTGTTTGTGAGGACATATGCAGGGTTTATTGTCATTACACTTCTTGTCATCTGTATTTTTTATTGTGGTTTTCATCTAGTGTTTGTCGTTAAATCTCTGTTTTACTGCTCTCTGAATCGAACAGTTTCTGATATGGGTTTTGTTTTGAGTTTTGCGAGAGGATGATATACTAAGGAAGCAAATCAGTGTACATGGAACTAAAATGTTATTATTTTATTTTGTTGATATTCAAACACAAGTTTAGAGTTGGAAGTCATATTTTGGTTGGAGATCACTACTGTTCCAAAAAACAAAAAAACTAATATAAAATGCCTATAAATCCCAACTATGAGTATCATGGTTGGAGATGCCCTAAAAATCCTTTCTTAAGAGACGGTTCATCAGCTTTTTGATTTTTTTAAATCCAAATAATAGATGAATCCAACCTATAAACTCCTCATGATACACCATTGGAGGTGCTCTTAATGTTGCCACCATCCCAACACTTCTTGAAACGAAGAACCTTTAGGTTTGTAATATTTCCTGCTTATACATTTAGACAATAATCTCAAAGCTTATACATGTGACTATAACTGTATTTAGTTTTGATATTGCTCTTTTAAACAACAACATCGTCACGTTACTGTTTTATGTAATCTCATAATGAAAGACTTATGTAAAGCAATGTAACCCCACTATGATATAGAAACAGAGATTTATAGTTTATATTTTTGGAATTACAAAGACACTAGAGTAATTTGACAATAGAGCACTCCCATAAGACACCACAAAACATTCGATGGATTTTTCCGAAATCCCTAAGACAACTTATATAAATAGCGACTAAAGACGATAACCTATATAAACCATGGTTACTTACTTTATTACACTTCATAAAGAGTTATAAACCACTTAACCTCTAAGCTGACTGCTTCTGTCACACTACTGAATCTTTCATTTCTACCACATATATATCTTCTTTATTTTCTATTGATTTATTTGGGATCATCTCCTCCTTTGTTTACGTTTTGGCTAATTGAGTGTACAGAAAGTGAAATATCTACTTTAGAGTTAAGAATCTGTTTACACCTGCTGCGTTGTCTCTGAGATTTTCTAATATGTTCACTGACACGTTCTGGCTCTACAAGATAGTAGAAAATGAGAATTCTTTTGATTACACAAAGGTTTTTTAACTTGCTTCTTGCTCTTACAGGTTGTTGGCATATCGACTTTACGATCTAAAAACCTAAACGTTACAAGGACAGGGAGAAGAAGCTGCAGCTGAACCAAGCTGTCCTAAACCTCGGAAGAAGAAAAAGAAGAAGAAGAGCTCAAAGAATTATAATTATAGTTGATAACTGCTATTTTATATTAATTTAAATTTTATTCTTTATCATCTTTCATCATTATTTAACCTTTCTATGCTATAATAAAATATGGTTTTAAAGAAGAATTGAAGAAGACAAAGACATGGCGATGATTCTTTCTCTTTTCTGTTAGACTTGTTTATTTTCCCTCATAAAACAGAGTACTCTGTTTCATCAAACAATTAGGCTAATGAAAAAGACTCGCTTTATTAATTTCGCAGGACAAAGTTTAAGTAACCGAAGGCATGGTGATCTCATGGTGATCTCAACACTTGGAAGAATTAGGTGCAACGGACATGAGAGTCTAGCCAAGGGTAAAGGAGAGACGATCTCCCTTGTTGAACAAGTTAATGGCGAAGGGGAGACGACTGTCATTAATTTGTTCTCTCTAGACTTCTATCCCATCACCAATAAGCCATTAGATCACTCAATCTTAACCGGACCAAACCAAAGAGGAGGCAACCAATCTATTGAAGATACTGTTCAACCCAAAAAGAGCCACGAGCATTGTCCAGGTCAAATGAAGTCCAATAACAAGTGTTCCAGCCCAACTGCCACTTGGATCACATTCTTAGCTCAACCAAAGCACGCCTCGAAGTGGAATCAGTCCAATTGGAGTTCAGATGAAGGAGATATTGAGTTTATAAATCGGGTGATCCTCTACTTACCCGATTTGGACATATGCGCCTTAATTGGAGAATTCCGACTAAACCAGGAGGAATTAAGCTATCAACCGACTTGTTCTGGAATCTTGACTCATCAGAGAATCACAGAGAATTTGATTCAGACCGAGATCGATTCTGGTTTAGGAGATATCCAAATTCTAACCCGATGGATCCTCCACTTGCCTTATTTGCCACCTTCTAGGTTTTGGAGTCTTCAGACATATCTTTGGCGACCAGGAGACATTCTAACTCAACCAGAGGCTCTACGAGGCGTCCTTACTTCCACCAAAACGCATAGGATCAATTGGAGATGCACATGGACCGACCTTCCTTATTTAGATCCAAGTGCATTCAACATGTTCACACTTGGTGTCATAACTCTCCAACGGCTATATCCTTGCTGCTTCTACGACTTGAGCACACATTCAGCGAACCTGGACGTCCCAAGACATCACTTCTACGCACCCAAGTTGTCAAGACTTAAGCTCAGCTCCATTTACCTTATTTGGCCGAGATTTGGTCATTATGACTTAAACGGCTAGTTTTGCATTTAGTTTGTGATTTCTTTCTTGCTTTAGCTTTTTAGAACTTCGGTTTAGACTTGTGTAGAGCATTATATAAGCTCATCTTTGTCTTCATTGTAAATCACCATTCAATCTTAAATAAAAGGCATTTTCGTTTTCTTCAAAGAGAGTTCTTTGTAAGAGTTGTTTATTTTGAATATTGTGTGTGATTCACATTGTTCATTAGAATTCTTGGATTAAACTATTTGTGTGATTCAAGTAGTCTGTTCCATCACCTGATAGAGAGAGTCTATCATCATCAGATTGAGTGAGTCAATCAAATCCACCACCTTCCATCCCACCTTCATATCCACTTCCGCACAAAGCTTGTTAGCTTTTGATTATCAAGAGATCACTAAGCATCGGTGTGATTCCGTGCCTACATCATCTGGTATCAGAGCTCAAGTTCCTACCAAGGTGCTTTTGTTTTTATCTTTTGCTTTTTGTTATTTCTTTCATTATAAAATTAAAAACCCATAAAAAACTTGTTTCCATTCTGTTTTCATTGTTTTGTTATCTGATTTCTTTTCTAGACTCACAAAAAAAAAAAATCTCTTGTTTTGAAATATTCTATGCTTGCTTTGATTCTCAAAACCAGAAAATAAAAATAAGAATTTTTCCTTTTGTTATTTGCATTTTCGAATTCTTTTCAAAAAAAAAAATCATAAAGAAAATTTTGCTTTTGCTTATTTTAGTTATCGAGATCTTCCGTTTTTAAAAGAAAGAAAACCAAATAAAAAGTTAATTATTTCTTCTGAATTTTGTCCCAAAAAAAAATAATAATAATCTGTTTTCCTTTTTCTTGTTAGTCGAATTACTTTGTTTCCTTTTACTTGGTCGTGTCTTCAATATTGCAAATATTTATTTTTGTCGACCACTGAGTCACGCTTCTGATTATCTCTTGTCTCTCTCTTGCGAGGTACAACTTTAAAGCCAGAAAATTATGGAGTATGAAGATGAAGCCAACAAATACAACACATCCGAAATTGATTGGGGTGAGGAACCGTATGATTCATGGGAAGGAGGAGGAGCATACGAAGACCAGTCATGCTATGGAGAAACTGATCCTTATATTAGTTATGGAAGTGCCCCAGCATGTGAAGAAGAAGACTCACAGATCGAAGGTGCTGCTTCCCAAATCAGTCATGGAGATGAATATGAGAATTCTGAAAGAGATGACCATGACGGAGATTCATGGCAGGGAGAGACTGAATCCCAGCTCAGTCAAGGAGAGGGGGACCACGAAAGTGAGCAAGATCATAGAGAGTTCACTTATGCAGGAGATCATGATCAGTTCATAGAACAATACCAAAAACGTTGGTATGAAGAAACTGATTCTCAAATCAGTTCAGAAGATGGTGATCCATATGATGATGAGCCTTGGAACGTGGGAGTTGATCCAAAAGAAGGTTATGTTGATAAATTGGAGATTGAAGAACAGGTTCAAGAACCAAATAAAGCAAACATCAACTACACCATGGAAGATGAGTCTTGTGGTGAGCCAACAGATGATGAAGCAGCTTGTGAGCCATGTCACATCTACTTTTCAGGTCATGATCAAGGACCAGAAGCTTACCTACAATGGGAGAACGAAATGGAATACTGGATGCGGTCCAACAACATTCCTAAGGAGGAGAGACTATCATATGCAAATTGACTCATTTGTTGGAGAAGCTACCACCTGGTGGCGACAGGAAGAAGCTCTAAACTACTACCATAATCCAGTTCGCAGTTGGGGTGATCTAAAGCAGCGTATGCACAGAGAGTTCGTACAGAAGTTCTACAACCGCAACTACACTCCCAAGAAGCTTTTGTTCCAAGCAACTACAAAAGGTTGGATATCAAAACCACCGCTTGTCCCTAAGCACAAGCACGCCTACTGTCCTGAGCCAAAGAAAGTGTTTCAAAACACTTTGGAGAAGAAGTCAAATGCTGAGAAACCAGTGGTAACTACAGAAGTTAAACCAAATTTAAACCCACCACTCACAGCTCACAAGGGAAGCACAAAATCGACACTTGAGCCACAAGACAAAGCAAAGCAATGTAAGTCTTCTAAAACTCTTATGATAGATACCAAAATCTGTTATAGATGTCATCAGAGAGGACATTTTGCTAAGACATGCCCATCTAGAGAATTAGAGATTAGTTCATCAGTTGAACCAGAAAAAGAAGAAGCTAGAAAAATAGAAAAAGATGAGTTGCATTTTAAAATTTCCAATTCAGATATGATTTGCTTGTCTTTGCCAAAGGTTTTTGATGCAGGTTTAAATCATGGAGAGCAGCACTATGAAGAGATAGATATGTGTCAGCCTACTCCTGAGAAAGATGAAGTTGTTACCAACTTCACTCTGATCCAACCAGAGCCACCAGATAACATGTTAACTCCAAATGTCGTGGCAATAAAGGAAACAGAACTAAACGATAGTTCTACTCAGGTAAGTAGCACAATTCTCTCACTTATTTCTGATAATTCTAAGTCTGTGATAATGAATATTTTATATCCAGAGACATGTGAGAAAGAACCCATCTCTTATTTTAAACAACAAAACTGTGAACAATATGATGCTTTGCAAAAGGTTAATGAAATGGTTAAACCTAGATCATGTTTCTGTGTTTCTTGTACTACCATGACTGCCATAACGCACTTGTCTTCTGTCAAAAGTGTCAAAGATCTTGCAGGTACAGAAGAGATTTTACAAAAATCCAAACCACCAAGCTTTAGTGGAGACACACCACGTGAATATGAAGTTTTCACCAAGACGACTACGTTGCTGCCAAAGGAAATCAACAACAAACCTTGGAGAGGAGTCATTGCCTCTTTACTGATCAAAGAAGAACCACCAGACATTCCACACCAATCCCACCTGAACTGGAATGGAGAAATGATCCAAGGTAAGTTTCTAGACTCACATCTTTACCATAATACTAACTTGCTCTATCTTTGTGCAGATGAATTAGTTTCGAGGACGAAACTTTTTCAAGAGGGAGGGTATGATGCGGACATCAACCCATCAAGACGTCTCATGGTGATCTCAACACTTGGAAGAATTAGGTGCAACGGACATGAGAGTCTAGCCAAGGGTAAAGGAGAGACGATCTCCCTTGTTGAACAAGTTAATGGCGAAGGGGAGACGACTGTCATTAATTTGTTCTCTCTAGACTCCTATCCCATCACCAATAAGCCATTAGATCACTCAATCTTAACCGGACCAAACCAAAGAGGAGGCAACCAATCTATTGAAGATACTGTTCAACCCAAAAAGAGCCACGAGCATTGTCCAGGTCAAATGAAGTCCAATAACAAGTGTTCCAGCCCAACTGCCACTTGGATCACATTCTTAGCTCAACCAGAGCACACCTCGAAGTGGAATCAGTCCAATTGGAGTTCAGATGAAGGAGATATTGAGTTTATAAATCGGGTGATCCTCTACTTACCCGATTTGGACATATGCGCCTTAATTGGAGAATTCCGACTAAACCAGGAGGAATTAAGCTATCAACCGACTTGTTCTGGAATCTTGACTCATCAGAGAATCACAGAGAATTTGATTCAGACCGAGATCGATTCTGGTTTAGGAGATATCCAAATTCTAACCCGATGGATCCTCCACTTGCCTTATTTGCCACCTTCTAGGTTTTGGAGTCTTCAGACATATCTTTGGCGACCAGGAGACATTCTAACTCAACCAGAGGCTCTACGAGGCGTCCTTACTTCCACCAAAACGCATAGGATCAATTGGAGATGCACATGGACCGACCTTCCTTATTTAGATCCAAGTGCATTCAACATGTTCACACTTGGTGTCATAACTCTCCAACGGCTATATCCTTGCTGCTTCTACGACTTGAGCACACATTCAGCGAACCTGGACGTCCCAAGACATCACTTCTACGCACCCAAGTTGTCAAGACTTAAGCTCAGCTCCATTTACCTTATTTGGCCGAGATTTGGTCATTATGACTTAAACGGCTAGTTTTGCATTTAGTTTGTGATTTCTTTCTTGCTTTAGCTTTTTAGAACTTTAGTTTAGACTTGTGTAGAGCATTATATAAGCTCATCTTTGTCTTCATTGTAAATCACCATTCAATCTTAAATAAAAGGCATTTTTGTTTTCTTCAAAGAGAGTTCATTGTAAGAGTTGTTTATTTTGAATATTGTGTGTGATTCACATTGTTCATTAGAATTCTTGGATTAAACTATTTGTGTGATTCAAGTAGTCTGTTCCATCACCTGATAGAGAGAGTCTATCATCATCAGATTGAGTGAGTCAATCAAATCCACCACCTTCCATCCCACCTTCATATCCATTCCGTACAAAGCTTGTTAGCTTTTGATTATCAAGAGATCACTAAGCATCGGTGTGATTCCGTGCTAATGAAAAAGACTCGCTTTATAAATTTCGCAGGACAAAGTTTAAGTAACCGAAGGCATGTAAAGAGGGATTAACATCAACAAATCCGCACCATGCAGTGAATTTCCGGGCCAACAAAAGTAACTTTAAGCCCATCGATCTCAATCTTGTCTTTGGATAAAAAAAAACATGAGATTCATCAACTGATATATCAAATATTCTTTTGTGTGTGATGATTCCGAGGAGTTTTTGATTAGTTGCTGTAACTAAAAATGACAATCAATCAGTTCCATAATCTCGAAATCATTTTCGAGAATAATGATGACAATGCTACCAATTATATACACAAAAACATGAGGCTCCTTTTTGCCTGTTCTCTTATGACTCTATACTATGCAGACCTTCCAAATTCATGGCGATGAATAAAGTTTCCAAATTTCTCGATTAGGTGACAAAGATTTGGGACTTTGCTGTGGAAATTTCATCGAATAGAGATGTTGAAAAGCCTAATTGGGACCCCAACAACTCAAGTACATGACCGTTCGGAGCGATTCCTCAGCCTGCTTCGCCTTACCGGAGGAGACGGCGGAAGCGGTGGCAGAAGAGGAGGAGGAGAGCTTCTTGGTCTGAGAAATGGGTCTAACATTATTCCGGAGATGCTGATTAATCGACCGGAGAACGTAATTCCACCGGCAAACGCCTAATTGGTCTTTCAATGTCTCCACGACACCGATGCTCGCCGCCACAGCCCATGCCTTGCTCGTAGAACTCATCTCAAAATTGAAACTCTTTTTAATTTTGCTTTGTTTGATTTTTTTTTTTTTTTTGGATTTAGCTTTGAAAGTTTGTGAATTTGCCGATGAAAGTTAATGGCAATCGACGGGTTTATTATGTAAGAACAGAGAAACAGTCAAAACCGCCGCAAATAAAAGCTCAAGTAACAAAAAAAAACAGATAACGAAAGCCGCTGTTTTTCTTGGTTTCTACCGATTTAGGTGTCGATGAGCTAGAAATGACCTTTTTCCCCAGCCAAGGCTACTTGTTCTTTGATAGTACTTCAAATTAGATAAGGGGTAATATTGAGATTACATATATCCTACATTATCGCGGTTTTAGCGTTCCCGCAACTGGCTTTGGACTTCCGCCCACCTTTCAAGTTTCAAACCGTCTGGTTTCATATTAATTTCATTTTAGAATATTACACTAAATGTCTATGAATAATATCAAAATTAGGTAACATCGTCTGATACTATTTTCTACAGTGTTTTAAAATAGAAGCTAGATTTTACCCGATGCATTCGCACAGGAATTTTATCAAATATTTTGTAATGTAATTTATGAATTTTCGTAGATATAATTTTTTAATAAATGATTAAGATTCATTTTTTGTTTATATATATAATTTATATTTAAATTTTTCTGTTAGTATTATTATGACCGCGAACATAAAAACATAATTATAACTCAATCATTCTAATAATCGAAAAGATAGTTATTATAAAAACATAATTCTATTCATTCATTTTATTAATGCGCAAAAAGCTGTGGTTATAAAAACATAATTCTAACCATCTGTTCATATATATTACTATATAATAACATATTTACTAATTTTGAAATATTTTTATCTTAATATCTTGCATGTTTTGATATCTTAACCCGCATAAGACCACACTTATAAAAAATAAAACCTAACCCGTCCCATCAAATTACTATATTATATAAATATTTAGCAATTTTTAATATGTAAAATTTTTGACTGATTGATTATGATTAAAAAAACACAATAACATATTCGTTAATTATATGTTTATATGAAAATATTATATCAATTTCAAATATTCAATTAAATCTAAACTATATTTAAAGAAGTCTAAAATAATTTAACTTAATAAATTAATATCTAACTTTTTAGACTTAAACTTAATTACAAATTTTTTAAAATATTTTAAATTTTAAATTAAATATAATTTTCGGAAATTTATATTAAGAAAATCTTTAATTATCTAAATTGATATATAATTTTTGGAATTACTTTTTTATATAAAAGATTATATATTTTTTTAAATAATATCGCAACAATAGGATAATCTTAAAACAGTTTTCAAATAATTATTTAAAAAAAAACCTTTGAGAGTGTTTGGATATAAGCACTAAAAGTGCTTCTGTTTTAATCTAATAATTTTTTCAAAATTCATTTTTTTAAAGGAGAAAATCATATATATTATAAGCAAAGTAAAATTTTGAGTTAAAGCTCTCTCCTTCAATCTTAAGGTGACTAATTACCTTTTATCCCTTCTTATATTTTTTAAAATTAAATTTAATAAAAAAATTATTAAAAACCGTAAATTAATTAAAAAATTATTAAAAATCGTCAATTAATTAAAAAATTATTAAAAACGTAATTTAAATAAAATATTAAAAATTGTAAATTAATAAAAAAATTGTTAAAAATCGAAATTTAATCAAAAACATTTAAATTTAATAAATATTAAAAATCGAAATTTAATCAAAAAATATTTAAAATAGAAAATAACGAAAATTTAAAAATTGGTATTTAATCAAAAAACATTTAAAATCATATCATATATAATATATGCGAAGTAAATTTTTCGCTATAAGGTCTCTCATTCAATCTAAGTAACTAATTTCTCTTTATTCGTTAATAAAATCTTTTTAAATATCCTAATTTAATTAATTTATTTTCGTAGTTTGTATAACAATTTTGCTGCCACTTTTAGTTATTTTGATAATATTAAGATAATTTCAATCGGATTATCTGTTGAGCAAGATTATCTGAAAAAAAAAATATACATGTGATGTGGGAAATCCTAGCTTAAGTTGAGAGCTATATATAAATATATTACTTTTTTAAATGTATCTTAAGCTCAATTGTGGTTTGGTTTCTACATTGGTCGGCTTTTCGTTGTATTGTTTACCATCTTTATTTTTTATAAATCAAATTTTCCATTTTTTCTATTGTTTTTTTCGTTTTTCAGTACCAGTAGTAGTGTTCCTCGATTATATGTTGTTGTTTTGTGTTGTCAGTTATTCTTCCTTACTTAACGTGATTAAAACCATGTCAACATATCATAAATCATCTTCATTGTCTAATGAACAGGTTTTAAGTCTTTTGTTTTTTTTGTTTGTTTCAAGTATGGCTTTCTGAATTCTGTTTATTTTTGGAATAATGTAAGAGAGGCCAAATACACTAGCAGGACGCAGAGGAAAAAATCAAAAATAAAACAGAAAAAAGGAAAAAAAAAGGAAAAAACGAAGTAGAAAAAGAAGAGAAAAAAGATAAATTGAAACACATAGAAGAACATAGAGTTGACGAAAACGTAAAAAAAATGAGGAAAAATGAACAAAAAGTCCTAGACCATGAACGATAAGATCAAGATGGGTAACACAAAATAGTGAAGAAGAAAAATGATAAGGAGATGAAGAACTCAAAGTTGAAAAGAAAACTAAAAGAAAAAGAAAAACAAAAATGGTAGATGAAGAAAATAAAGTATAAGAAGATGAAAATCCGACGATGAAAAAGAAAATAAAAAAGAAAAAAAGTAAAGATGCGAAAAAGACAAACAAAAATTAGAAAGAAAAAAAATGTTTGGATAGGACAAAAATGATCAAGAAGAAGTAAAAAGCAGAAGATAAAAACGGTTAATAAAACCAAAAGAAGAATAGTAGAAGATGTTGAAGAATAAGAATTTAGAGAATACAAAGACAATAAAATAAAACAAAGAAGAAAGGGCAGACAAATAAAACAAAAAAAAATCAACAGAAAAGATGAAGAAAAAACCGAATGAAAAAAAATCAAGAAGTCAAAGAAGATGAATAAAATACATAAGAAGAAATAGTCAAAAACAATGAAAGATAAGAAGGAAAAAACAAAGAATAGAAATC